>NC_142946.1:6350621-6358121 GCF_046866305.1 Octopus bimaculoides
TGAACAATGGTAGAAGAATCGAAGCGAAGGGTTAGTTAAGTTCGATAACAAACAAATTAGTGTCGGCCTGACTGTTATATATTGTTTCTTGTTCAACTAGAGTATCTTATTATTATCCAACACTGAATGACTTGTTTAAAGGAAATGAACTCACTTCACATTGCAACACTCAACCACTTTTACGCCACGGTTCATTTGTGAAACGGTGCGCTGCAGTCTCTCTCTTTTGCCTTTTGTTGTTTTCTTTACTTTTCTTTTGTATTAAGTTAGCGAATGCAATGTGTGTATGAGTGTGTATATATATATATATATATATACATATACACGCAGAGGCACTATAATAGAAAGTCTATAATTTGTAAGTAGTGGATGATCACAATGAAGTCTTACTGTGAAAGAAATACCACTACGTCGTTGTACTACAGCTTATAAATACTTACATACATATATATATATATATATATATATATATATATATATATATATATATATATATATATATATATGTATGTATGTATGTATGTATGTATGTCTGTATGTATGTATGTATGTATGTATGTATGTATGTACGTATGTATGACTGAGAGATTAACATAACAGCAACGATATATATGTATATATTTATATATAGTTATGTGTTTAGGAGTTTATATATACTATATATATACATAGATACACAAAGATATGAGTATAAATTGGAGGGTGTGCGTGTTTGTTCGTGCCTGTATAGGTATGTGTATTTCAATCAAAATGGTACCAGATCTCTAAAATCGAATTTGATTTCGTTTGCAATTTATAGGTTTGTCGACATCGACCCATAATTACCTAGCGATAACTTAATAGGCGATAACAACTGTTATTTCAAATCTCACTTAGAAATACGAATGTAAATTCGCAGAAACTCTAGTTGTACATCCATAAAACTCAGCCAGTGTGTTCACTCTAACAGATGTTATCATGTCCAACGATAGACCGGGAGAGATAGAAATCGCAGGCGGAGAAACAAAATGCATTGTGATATTTATTTAGTAAGAACTTAGTATCCTGTCGGAGATTGAACATTAGTATGTAGATTTTGAAAATGAGGAACGTAAAGACGAAACATTGAATGTTACAAAAATATTGGTTTGCTGCAGCATTCTACTGTGAAAGTAGAGTTCTCTATCGAAGCCTTAGAGCCTGCGTTAGTCGTCTCGAGAAGGACCTGTCTGCATTTAAGAATGGATTGACTTAGGCAGCGAGCTGGGAGAAACGTTAGGACGCCGGGCGAAATGCTGAGCAATATTTCGTCTGCCGAATTTGACGCCAGTGAAACATCGAACTCAGAATGTAAAGAGCCAGGTTTGTTGTTGGCCCTCCGTCGCTTACGACGACGAGGGTTCCAGTTGATCCGATCAACGGAACAGCCTGCTCGTGAAGTTAACGTACAAGTGGCTGAGCACTCCACAGACACATGTTCCCTTAACGTCGTTCTCGGGGATATTCAGCGTGACACAGTGTGACAAGGCTGACCCTTTGAACTACAGGCACAACAGAAATAGGAAGTAAGAGTGAGAGAAAGTTGTGATGGAAGAGTACAGCAAGGTTCGCCACCATCCCCTGCCGAAGCCTCGTGGAACGTTAGGTGTTTTCGCTCAATAAACACTCACAACGCCCGGTCTGGGAATCGAAACCGCGATCCTATGACCGCGAGTCCGCTGCCCTAACCACTGGGCCATTGCGCCTCCACAAAGAGCCAGGAGAAATACCGTGAAACATTTTACCTGATAATTTAATGATGCTACAAGAGTGTTGCCCTCATTTGAACATCTGATCGGCGAAGTCATCACCGATGAAGACTCAGCCATGAACCAGTTGACGGACATTTTAAAATGATTCTTATTAGAATTTATTTCGTGTGGTAATATAGAAATAGAATAATATAGAATTCATGCTTCTCAGCTTTACTTGCTCATCCTTAAGGATTTAATAGAGAGGGACATTTTAGCGAGATTATTTATTTCACAAGAAAATTGAAAAATGTTTAGGAAAACAAATATTTAGCTATATGTAATTTTATGTGTAAAACTTTCAGCATTTTCCGTTGCAACGATGAAATCATACATTAAAATTTCAAATCCACTGAGGAAAAAATATCATTTTAAATTTTCAAATGTCAATTTAAAAAGAATATTTGAATATTTATCTAAAGTAATATCGAAAGAGAATTAAATCAAAATATGGTGATATCCAAATAATGGTGAGTTTGCTCGAGACGTTTCTCCTTGATTTGATTATGAATGTATTTTAAAATGAGAAATAAATTCTCCGAATTGGAAATATCACGGAGTGTGATATATTACGTACGGATATAGTAGGTATATTGACGTGTGTTAACACATACACACATGCACACACATATTTGGGGACGGTCATTTTTATGCCAATAAACACACCAATCATGATGTCGGCACTTTTATAACTGATACAAGTAACACTTTTTCCAATATTCAGATGGCACCCTGACCTCCAGTCAGCTAACTTTATGTCAACCACAATTTTAATCGTTATACTTTACATCATCGATTGTCCACCAATATATGAAGCTGTTCATGAAAACGAAAAAGCGAAACATGAAAAGTTGTCAAATTTAGCCTGGAGTTTTATTTAATTTCTTAAGCGGATTCAAGCTGGTCTCTAACAAAGCGAACGGACTTTTTGAGTCGAAAATGTTCCCGGTATTTGTAAAGATGTGGATGAGGTGGTTCGTTCGTTAAGCTGTCGATGCAGACACCCAAATGTGTGTATCTGTTCACCTAAAGAATATCTGATGGCGAATTTATGGAATGTCTTAAAAATCTTCGCCAGTGCCACAAACAAACCGGATGTGGAGGGTTTTGTGCAAATTTGTCGTAGCCTTCGCATGTGTAAGACTTTCTATCAGGCGATGGCAATACTCAAACGCGACTTTGCAGATATATGCATGTCATTATTCTGTGAGCTGGCAGAAACGTTAACATGTCAGGCGAAATGCCTAGCGGTATTTCGTCTGCCGTTACGTTCTGAGTTCAAATTCCGCTGAGGTCGACTTTGCCTTTCATCCTTTCGGAGTCGATTGAATAAGTACCAGTTAATTACTAGGGTCGATGTAATTGACTTAATCCCCTTCTCTGTCCTTGTTTGTCCCTCTATGTTTAGCCCCCTGTGGGCAATAAGGAAATAATTATCCTCTTTATTCCAAGATTTCTTGCCAATAAAGAAAGAACCGGTTTCTAACCTAGATCCAAGGTTCCTTCATTGCTGTTTCAACATCAACAGCAGGGTATTTTTGTTTGTTTGTTTGTATGTATGTATGTATGTATGTATGTATGTATGTAAGCATATATGTGCAGATTTGTGTTTTATGTATGCATTCTCATGCATATAGTTACATATCGAGACATGATCATATATATTTCAATGCTAAACCTCTGAAAAGTTTTACAGATTTTTACAGTTCCAGTGATGGATTGCATTTGTAGTCTTCGAATCAGCTTTCTCCTTTCTGGTTTTGTGAAGCTTAATTTTTAAAGATTGGTATTAGGCAGTGTGTTACATGTATGGATGTATGTATGTATATACGTATGTATGTATATACGTATGTATGTATATACGTATGTATGCATTATTTTGGTATGTATATTTATATGCATGTATGTATATGTTAGTGCAAAATTGGCAGTGCGTATAGATCCTTACATTTTAATATATGTTGCGTTCGTTTCGTTTTATTTATATTTTTTTCCTATTCGGATTTCCAATATTAATTCCTTGGTCAATTTCGTTATTATTTTTATTTGATTCTTATCCCACGCGTATTCTATATTATCTTTTTTTTTTATGACGATTGTCTTGATGCGTTCATCGCATTTATTCGTTTTGGCGCCGTACTGGTTTATACTGGTCGTTGTATTCATATCTTGAATGTGTTCTAGTTATCTATCGGCATATCACTTTAAAATGTGCAATTTCATTTTCCCCAAAATACATGCACATATATATATATATATATATAGTAATATGTGTGTATGTGCACGCGCGCCTGCGTGTGTCAGTGCCTGTATGTATATGTGGAATGTGTGTATATATAAACACACATATATACATATATATATATACATATGTACATATATATGTACATATATATATATGCATACATATATATATACTTATATAAAAATGTACATACATATATACATATATATACATATATATATACATATATACATATATATATATATATATATATATATATATATATATATATATATATATATATATATATATATATATATATATATATATGTATGTATGTATATATATATATATATATATATATATATATTCTTCGTGGTTATTGCGTAATGATCTTTTTTGTTTGGGTTAGATATTATTTGCAATTGTATGTTGTTGGTTTGCTGTTTTGTTTTGTATTGCTTTGTTGTCTTTTTCTTTCATTTATTTATCCATTCATTTCCATTTTTACATAAATCAAATTTCGAAATTCTTGCAAAGCAATGAAGGACAAAACTATTTCAATAATAAAAAAATATTGCGCATAATCATGAATAAAAGCGACATTGATGAGAGCAGCAAATGGCAGGAAAATTTCGAGGCACCAGAAATAATTTCGAAGTCAACGATGTCAAGTACCCCCGTATATATGTGTGTGTATGTGTGTGTGTGTGTGTGTGTGTGTGTGTGTGTGTGTGTGTGTGTGTGTGTGTGTGTGTGTGTGTGTGTGGTATTCAACTGACGTACCAGTGAATTGGATGTTTTACACACCCCTTTGAAGGAATTTTTTCCTTTGTGCGTTACTTTATATATGTATATATATGAAATAACGTATTTCACTCATAATTATAATATTATTCATTAAATTAAATTCAATCATGTTTTGTTTAGGAGAGAATTGAATATAAAGCTTTTACTCATTTTTATAGTAGAAACTATGGAAGACTGGTGGGTTTAAAATTTGTATAGACTTAAAGATTGGTCGCTATTTAGTATATCATTTAGATATTGTAAGTTTACTATTATTACCGATATAGATATACATCGATTTATGTGTTTCTTTGATGTAGTTTAATTTTATAGTTAGTGTATTTCTGTAGGTGTGTTTCTGTGGGCTTCTGTATGGAAAAAACACACGCGAATAGTTGTACCATTGACACTAATAACCGACTGGCACATTAGTATGTCGACAAGGGTAAAAGAAAACTCGACTTCAGTGACACTCAAACTCACATCTTAAATAAGCTTTCTCATTTTGATACAAGCTAAGAAATTTTTGAGAGGAAGATGAAGGGTGCCATGAGAAGCAACCGTCTTTAAACTTTCCAGCTGAATTCCCAATAGCGATCAAGTGAGACTGTGAATGTTATCCAACCATTTCATTCTTGCTCAAACCGATTGGATCTCATACATATTGTATACATGGACCCCCTTTGATTACTAATTTATTCGGGTGGACCCTATATTATTAGTTATTAAGCATCCATGTTTAACAGATGCTTAATAACTGATTTTATAGCTACTTCTTTCAAAATTTCTATTTTGTTTTTCACTGTCTCCTTGCGTAGGTTTGCAGCAGAATTCTCTTAGAAAACATGTTTCAGTGGCTGGAAACGTTGAAATATGAAAAAAGGTCCCCACTTTTAAACTGGTACTTATTCTATCAATTACTTTAACCTCAGAACCTAAAGAGCAAAAGACACAACTTAATTATCGAAACACTGCAAGAAATAATTTTCCATCTCTCTACTGTTTTCTACCGATCGTCTAATTAAAAGTTTTGTCGTAGCTGCAACATATGTGTGACTTTCAAAAGAAAAATAAAGCATAGAAATGTTGCCCTCTGTAATAATACTTCTCTAAATCCAAAATCCATAATGTCTTTCATTAAACGTTTTGAAGAAAAATATCAAGAATATCGCCGATGATGTCACTCCAATCGATGGCATTCACTTGAAATATAAGAATATAGAATTCCAGAATTATCAAAGGTTCTTTAGAAAGACTGACGACATCATGAAATTCCTTCGTGTCTTTAGGCATCTCATCAATTTCCATTGATAAAAAGGATTCCACAGCAGAGCGTCGTGAGGTTTTGGAAGAATATCGATTATGCAAAGGTCACAGACAGCAGGGAGCTGTAAACTGCAAGATAAATGTAAAAGAGGATTTGATTTATTGAAGCTAAATGAATTACGTACGGCGTATTAAATACTAAATATAAAATTTACAGTACTGTCATTATTAACCCTGTCTATTTCACTGATTATTTTGTCTTTAATAATACATGTTTGCTTTCAATATCAGGTTGCTGCCCACTTATCCGATATTTGCCGACGCAACGACTACGTTAAGATTCTGCCTTAGTATGTCAGATATATCACGCACACACACACACACACACACACACACACACACACACACACACACACACACATACACACACACACACACACACACACACACGCACACACACATATATATATATATATATATATATATATATATATATTAAATTCAAATTACGATAAACGGAGTTTGCTTTTAGAAGCGTTGTGATGTCTTAGAAAGTTAAAGAAGTGATTTTAAATTCTCAAACGCAGGAAAATGCTTGGAATAGATATATACATAGAGGCTGGGATATATATATATATATATATATATATATATATATATATATATATATATATATATATATATATATATATATATATATATATATATACATACATATATATATATATATAGTGGGGAGCATGTGAGAAGACGGAAAATGTAATAACCCATGCATGATTAGAACATTGAGTCTGCTGTAAAATATAGAAAATCGAAAATATATATATTGAGACTATGGGGATCGAACCCACTCCTTCTCACGAACGATAAATATACTACCACAACACCAACAGCCCCGGTGTAATGGTTGTACATTTAGCGTTCGTAAGAAGGAGCGGGTTCGCTTCCCATAGTCTCAACAAACGTTTGTGACGGACAAGAAGAAGGCGTTTATGACACTAGATATACAGATGAATATTTCTTCCATTGAAATCAGTAACTCGATAAGGAGAAAACAGTTTCGTGCGAATATTTTCGTCTTCTATTCATTGAGAATTCCATTAACACATGGCTATAACAGCATTTCATAACATGTATTTAGCGATATTTAAAAAGCAGCATTTAATCTGTCACTTCCTTGGCGAGGTTGTGGAATGAGATTCCGTGCGACTACGGAGAATGGAAAAAGGTATTCTTCCTGTCATTGATTCGGGCTAACATTTAAGATAGATTTAGGATAAGAGCAGCCATGAGTGTGTGGTAAGAAGCTTGCTTCCATGCCACATGGTTCCGGGTTCACATGCTTCCCATCCACATGTTTCTTACTGCGTGATACCTTTGGAAAGTATCTTCTACTATAACCTCAGACTGACCAAAGCCTTGTGAGTGGATTTGGTTGAGGGAGACTGGAGG
>NC_142946.1:6361544-6371544 GCF_046866305.1 Octopus bimaculoides
AAACATATATATACATGTATATGTATGCATGGTTGTATAAATAATTATATGAATAAATATTTATGTAGATTTTCATCAGTTTCTCGTAGATAAACACGAGTGACGTAAAGCGGAGAGACTTGTATAAGACATCTGAACAATTGCTGCCATTCTGCCTCTAAAAATCTTGTTCTCTCCAACACATTGCTCTGTAAGAATTACGGGTTTGGTAAAATTTCACAATTTTTTTCCAAATTTTTCCCGAAAAGTTCTTGACAAAACTTTCGGGCAATGATGTTTGGCTATCAAATTCTGTGTTTCAGTGTTTCTGAGGCTTTTTTGGTATCCAGCAGCGTTTGCCTGAACGTAAGATAAGAGCGCTTGCTACCACAATTTAACGAAATATTTGGTATTCTAGCAACACCTCAAATGTTTCTTGCTATTGTTTTATACCTCGTCCAATGAGAAGATATTTAAGATCAAATGCGTTCCACCTGCGAAAATCTTCGACAATTTTTGTGAATTTAATATTGTGTTGCCACATAAATTCTTTCGATTTTTCTTCTGCCCTTTGTCACTCCATCGACATAAGTTTGAAAAGAGGCGAAACTTATTAATGCTTCAAATGGGATAAATGAAAGTGACAGAGGTGCTAAAAAAAAAACCAAAAAACACTATACAAAAAATATTTTTTGCGTTATTCCAGATAGAATTGGAAACTCTTAAAATAGAAGAGAGAAAACGGACAAATTCATCTGAGAACCCAATATATCGAAAGATTACGTTACTCAATACTTTTTCTGATTTTTTTGTGTTTCGAAGATACTCAGATGGGATTTAAGACACCGTCATTCCTAACAATGCGAATGAACACGTACCAACGTCTTTAGCTCACCTGCTACAGGTAAATACATAACGAGAAACTTTCTAACTTGTCATTCTCCTTTATAGAAATAGCATAGAAAACTCTCCCTCACGTTATACTTTACATCCCTAAGAAAGGAAAAACATGTTGGATAATATGCGCCTACTTGTCTATCTTCCTTTTGTTAAGATGGTCTCATATGACATTTGGCCCCTATCAATCTGTCAGATAGATTGGTCCCTTATTTTTGTACTTCTGTTCATCCTCTACAACTTTTGCTTATCGCTTTTGAAATTTAAATAAATTTTACCTATTGTTAACTATATGATGATAGAATGCCAAGTAGAAATAACGAACGAATTTATCTGATAACCCAAAACTTGTAGCTGGTCTGAGAAGATGTTTCAGTTTGTCGTTAAACTAAGTTTATTTAATTTCATTTTTAGTTTCCATCGAAGGAAAAGTAGAAAAGATTCGAATTATCAGTTCTTTCCTAGTGTAAATGGAATTATTTTTAGAATCACAACAAAGTTACAGTGCAAATTTGACATGTTATTTCCTGATCTGTTGTACTAAACGCACTTAAATGAGTCTGCAGTTTTGCATAAACAAGTTAATCTTTTCTCAAGCTTTGGGAGTGGGTTTCAAATATTCGGTATTTAACTGCAGTTAACTAGATTAAGCAAACATATTTGTCTTGAATAGATAGAGTCACCAGTCGAGTGTAGTCGTGATTCTTGCTACTGTTAGCACATCCAAAATATATTTCGACTCAGATTTAGTAAAACAAATTCCGTATTTAAATACATCAAGGAACATGTAAACATGATTTGATTTCATGAAAGTTCATTGATAATCGAATACAATCATATTATTAACATATTCTCCGTCAGCGTTCACTTTATTTCATTGAGTAGCTCTGTAAGCCATCATGAGATAATTAAATCCAAAGTCGCTCCTGGTTGTTACCTGGGTGTACAACCTTATACATATATATATATATATATATATATATATATATATACTCTTTACGTTTTACTCTTTTACTCTTTTACTTGTTTCAGTCATTTGACTGTGGCCATGCTGGAGCACCGCCTTTAGTCGAGAAAATCGACACCAGGACTTATTCTTTGTAAGCCTAGTACTTATTCTATCGGTTACTTTTGCCGAACCGCTAAGTTACGGGGACGTAAACACACCAGCATCGGTTGTCAAGCGAAGTTGAGGGGGGAGGAACAAACGCAGACAGGCAAACATATACACACACACACACACACACAATATATATATATATATATATATATATACATATATACGACGGGCTTCTTTCAGTTTCCGTCTACCAAATCCACTCACAAGGCTTTGGTCGGCCCGAGGCTATAGTAGAAGACACTTGCCCAAAGTGCCACGCAGTGGGAATGAATATATATATATATATATATATATATATATATATATATATATATATATATACGCTGCTATCAATATGTATACTTTAAATGTTCGACATCCTTGAATAATTATTCTTCCCCCACCCCCACAATATTCTCCCAGATATGAACACTTCTTTCCTCCTCCTATACAATATCGTACGTCTACCTACTTTTGCTTTCGTCTCTATTGCTGAAAGTAACGAATCGTTTATTCTTCACAGATGAATTTAAATACAGCTAAAATACGTTGGAATATATATATATCGTCTGTACTTACGGGTAGTGGAGGGGCAATGGCCCAGTGGTTAGGGCAGCGGACTCGCGGTCAAAGGATCGCGGTTTCGATTCACAGACCAGGCGCTGTGAGTGTTTATTGAGCGAAAACACCTAAAGCTCCACTGAGGCTCTGGCAGGAGATGGTGGCGAACCCTGCTGTACTCTTACACCACAACTTTCTCTCACTCTTACTTCCTGTTTCTGTTGTGCCTGTAATTCAAAAGGTCAGCCTTGTCACACTGTGTCACGCTGAATATCCCCGAGAACGACGTTAAGGGAACACGTGTCTGTGGAGTGCTCAGCCACTTGCACGTTAATTTCACGAGCAGGCTGTTCCGTTGATCGGATCAACTGGAACCCTCGTCGTCGTAAGCGACGGAGTGCCAACAACAACTTACAGGGTCACTATCTAAAAGATATGGCGTTGACAAAATATAACGTGTCTTGAGTGGTTTCATTTGTTTCTTCAGCTTTTTGTAATCAATTTTACCTGTTTTGCTGCATACAGTATAACAACACTAACAGAATATTTGTTGGTTTCTTTTAAATAAGCTGGGTATATCTGCCTATATAATGGTTGGACCTAGAAAATAGTCTTTCACGGCCACTAAATGAATGAGTGCAATATGAGTTAAATATAACATCAGGTAAAGGAGAAATTATGTGATAGAGAAACAAAACACCATAGCAGCCTCACGGACAATTAAAACCATTTCATTAATTAATGAAGATTATATAGAGTGATCTAATGTCACTGTTCTCTATGATAAATTCGCTAAAATTTCATTAAATTCTGAAGAAATTACCATATTGTTTAGACATTGATGTGAATTCTGTGAAGAAATGTGTGAAAGTAATTTGGCCAATTTTAATGATTTCACTCTAGAAATAATGTCCATAAATATATTTCTACTTAATAACGTGTTGGATAATTGTGAAAGGGCAATAGTTGTGTCTAAGCAAAGTGCCAAATTCTGTACTGGTCTTATCTAGTTTGGAGATATCATGGTGTAAACATATGCTTAGAACTTCCGAGATGAAAACAGGGACATTAATGAAGAACGTTTGCCTAAATAAAAAGGGACCTCTGTTGGTCTGCATAGATGTTGTTGAAACTAGATAAAATCCAGTCAACTTTCAAAGTGTTTTGCCTATGAAATATTTATTCTTTTACTCTTTTGTTCTTTTACTTGTTTCAGTCATTTGACTGCGGCCATGCTGGAGCACCGCCCTGACAACTGATCTTGGTGTGTTTCCATCCCCGCGTAACTTAGCGGAAGCGGTTCGGCAAAAGACGCGGATAGAACAAGTACTAGGCTTACAAAGAATAAGCCCTGGGGTCGAACTGTTCGACTAAACGGCGGAGCTCCCTCCAGCATGGCCGCGGTCAAATGACTGAAAGAAATAAAAAGAATAAACTCAGAATATATAAAACGTGTAGTTTGATCTCGGTGAGATTTGAAACCAGATTGTAAGAAGCATTCGATACTTAATAGAAAGCCAGCTATCTGAGGTCGTAACACATTCGTCAATCCACCACCGACTTTACAAATCCATATCGATTACAACCAAAGCATAAAAAGGGAAGCAAAAATTATTGTAAACGACTAGTGCATTATTAGCGACTATTGTTCAAGTGTTCTGATTTTCAGTGAAGCAGGAACATGGATACACAAACACGATGAATCATTTACACAACTGATATGTTTGATTAGAATCTTCACGAACACTTCGTTTTTTTTTTGTTTTTTTTCATAATTCGTATCTATATTTGTCTTTTGTCTTCGATATTTGTCTTTAATGGATGGCAGACGGTAAATTGATATCTCTGTTATTTGTACAATAAACACGAAGACGCACAAGGAATTACACCCGCCTACACACACACACACACACACACACACACACACACACACACACACATACACATGCAACAACGTACAAGAAAAAGCACGAAGATATACACAGGAAATCACATATATGCATCCGCAAAAACAGGCAAGCAAACTGAGAACGGTTGAATGTCAGAATAAGAATACACATCAGCAGCGATAAATGAAACAGCATAAAGGACATTTAAAGGACAACAACAGCAACAACAACACCAATTCATCAATAGCAGAAAGAAAGGTTAACACTGAAATGAATATCTCTCTCTCTCTCTCTCTATATATATATATATATATATATATATATATATATATATATATATATATATATATATATAATTTAGAGAAAAGAACCACACTTTCTGAGAACTCCTCCATGAAAATCCACAGTCACATATAGAAAAATTTAATAAGTAAATACACTAAAAAAACTATGATAAAATACAAAGTAATAATTATTAAAATAATAAAACGACTACACTTGTTTCATAACCACATATATATATATATATATATACACGCGCACACATGTATGTGTAATTTACGCAAGAATGGAAACCAGAGCAGAGCTTTAAACAAAATGCAGTTTTCATTTTTCTCTTTTGTTTTCTTTCAGAAATTGTGTGAATACGAAATAAATCAAAGCAATTAATTCGATTAAGTTAACGTTTGGCAAAATACATTAAATATAATATGCAACTATTTTCATTTCCAAATCACCGCCGGCAAACCGAGTAAATTATTTTACTGTGTGACATATTTCTTCTTCACCTCCACCGTCACCCTACACGATCGCAGTCTCCAACATCATTATCATCATCGCCATCAGCATCTACCATGGCTGCCGTCGCCGCCGCTACTGCCCCCAGCACTGTCGCCATCGTCGTGACTTTTTTCATTGTGGTTATTCCCATAAACGTCTTCACTCTAACATTCGAAAGTTTATGTCAATCTTAAAGTGATTTGCGTTTTGCCCTTATTTCGTACTATTATAAATAGAAATGGCCACACGCCAACATGCTCACATGCATACACATATGCACACACACATATATATATATATATATATATATATATATGTGTGTGTGTGTGTGTGTGTGTGTGTGTATATATATATATATATACACACTCATGTATATTCTCTGTGTGTATACATATATCTACATAAAGATATATGTAGATATATAATTATACATATATATAAGCATATAAATATACAGATATTCATACATGCATATGTATATGTATATATATATATATATATATATATATATATATATATATATATATATATATATATATATATATATATATATATATATATACATATATATATTACATAAAAAGATACATACCTACATGCATGCATACATACATATATCATATTTACATACACATATGCACGCATACACGCATAGATATGTAACTACATGTACATACATATATATAAATAATACATACTAAATGAAATTGTTTCTATAATTGAATATTGTGTTGTGGTTTAAATTATTAATAATAACCTATTGATTGAAAAAATACAAATGACATTTTTTAATATTCAAATATATTCGACGATTTTACACCAAAGGATATTTTCTTTCCATCAATATATTTTAATTATTTAAGCTTTTCAAATTCTCACCTGCCATCTGTCTGCAACCTTTTGAACTTTAGAAGAAAATTGTATCTTATCAATCGAGTTCTTTTTGTTGCCATTGCTTAGTGATTCTATTTATAGCTTGCTAGTTTTTTTTTATGGTAAATGTATTATGAAACATTTACCCAGCCCCATTTAACAGAAAAGAATTTCTAAATTTAACCGACCGTAAGAACAAACACCCATTCGATCAGTTATATAAAATATGAAATATATATATATATATATATATATATATCTGCAGCACGGAATTTCGTCAGTGAACAAATAGCTGTCTCAAAACGACGAAAATATTTGGCAAATTAAATTTAAACGTTGAAGTGAATCTAACGGTTTTTGTGTGTTTTAAAATGGCTTCCACGGTGAAATTGTATGTATATATATATATATATATATATATATATATATATATATATATATATATATATATATATATATATAAGGATAAAGACACCATTCGTTCATCAATGGCCATGAGATTGCTCCTAGAAAGTACCCTCCGAGGCACAAGTTCGAGCAATGTTGTTTATGGAAAACCAGCAGTTGTCCCTGCATACCAGCCTCCCCTCTCCATGCCGCTGATGTTACCCAAGGGAAAGGCAAAGGCCGATACAGTTTGGCACCAGTGACATAGCAACTCATTTTTACATCTGAGCGAAATAAACACACAGTACGGTCCCGGGATCGAACTCACTACCTCATGATTGTGAGCACGACCTGTTGGGGGGTCGATTCATTCGACTGAAGGTGCTGCTCCAGCATGGCCGCAGTCAAATAACTGAAACGAATAAAAGAATCGAAGGAAAATATATATATATATATATATATATATATATATATGGACCCGCAAAGCGACATATAAATAACAATTTACGGAGTCTGCAGTGTAATATTCTTTCTCACGTAAGTTATAACAAGAGATATCTCACCATTGTTAAAACATGAACAAAAATAAAATCAAGATTTTATACAAAAACTAATGTTTATTCAATAACAATATTCTACATCTGTCGTTATATTAATGAAAATATTGGTGGACTTTAAAGAAAACATACTAAAGTGATTTGTGAAAATATATTTTGGATCTTCAGATGTGAAAATATACACAATTTTAGATTGTCAATAGATTGTTTTTGTACCGTTTTGAAGTTGTTTTCTATTTTTAATGATAATACCTATATCTAACACCCAATGGAAACTTTTATCGGAGCTTATTAATCAATGTTATATATTTTTGATCGAAATAAACACGAAAGCGAGCACCCCACCACATACACACAGCCGCACGCCCGTGCACACACACATATGAACACGAATGTGCACACACAGGCACATGCTCTAATGCATATTTAGTCTCAACCTCACACGCGCAAATATGTGTGAATGTGTGTGTGTGCGTGTGCGTGTGTGTATGTGTGTAAGTATATACGTATACCATATATACATACTTATATGCATAGATACAAATATATGCACTATATGTGTTCATGTATATATATATATATATATATATATATATATATATATATATATATATATATACGTTCATGTATATATATATATATATATATATATATATATATATATATATATATACATACATAGCTCGCCCACTCGCCGCTTTATTAATAATAGTATTCTGCCAGACTAACTACTGTTACTACTAATACTAATAATAATAATAATAATAATAATAATAATAATAATAATAATAATAATAATAATAATAATAATAATAGTGATGATGATGATGATGATGATGATGATGATGATGATGATGATGATGATGATGCTATACATAACAACAACATTTGATTCTTAAACTTACATTTTGATGCTCTCCTTTTGTTTTTGTTTTTGTCTATTGTTTATGTTTTATTTTTTAGCATGTGTGTGTGTGTTTGTGCGTGTATGTTTGTGTGTGCGTGTGTGAATTTTTCCTTCCCACCATCATAGAAATTTGATTGCTAACATTTTTGATTACCATAGCTGCGTTCACTTTCATAATTACCTCCCTTTCTTAATTTCTTTTTTATTGCATTTTTCACGCCTTTTGGTGATGTTTGTGTCATGTGATTTGCAGTTGTCTGACTCTTTTATCGCTATTTTTTTTTCTTTGCAAATTAAAAATTGAATAAATTTATTCACAACTAATATATTTTTCTCCATAAAACAATTGACAACATCAAAAATAAAACAGAGGTGGGTTTTAGAATTAGAAATGAAATAACAAAACTGAATATGACACAAACAGATCTATACAATTATTTTGGGCTGACCCTTTACGGTTAGCCAAAGGAGTACGAATTACATTCGCAGATAAGATTACATCTCTCTGCATGGACAAATGCTATTGAAAAACGCAATCCAGTTCTCATATCAGCTATCGAAACGAGAGATATAACTACGCACACGAGAGAATCGATTATTTAAATCTCAAACGTTGACGAAATAGTGTGCATATCTGAATAACATATAAAAAGCAGATCAAATGAAATTTAGTCGTACAACTACATTCACTAAAGTTCTAGCATTTATAGAATTAATGAAATATCTATTATAACTACATAATAATATAGTTTACTACATTAGAAATTAAATCTTCTACAAAGCCTACTTGTTGATCGTTTTCAAAATACTTTAAGGATACAATTAAGTTTAAATAAAAGTTCTGATGCAATGCAAATATAAATGACAAAAGAAACGTGATGAAAAGAACCAGTTAGAGTTCTCTTATGTTATATCTTTGAACGAATGTTTAACTTCCACTCTGATAAGTATATGCTCTCATTAAATCGTTCGATATTGATAATTTACAAATTAAATTTGCATAGCGCGAGATACATTGTGTGAAAAAATCACCTTGTGACAACATACACGTCATTTTGGTGTGTAACTGTTTCAGGAAAGCATTTCTTAATGTGAAGACATAGGTTTGTATTTCTACTGTCATATGTATTAATATATATATATATATATATATATATATATATATATATATATATATATATATATATATATACATATACATATAAACACTCACACGCGCAATATTTATACACACACACATATATATATATATATATATATATATATATATATATATATATATATATATATATATATATATATATATATACATATATATATATATATATATATATATATATATATATATATATATATATATATATATATATATATATGTGTGTGTGTGTGTGTATATATATATATACATATATGTATATGTTCTATGTGTGCCATAAATATCGCCATCCATTTATAGAAAAATTTGTAGTTGAGAATCAGTAGTTCTTTGACTGCTATTTCTAAATTTTCAGTATGTTGGAGAAGCAACTCAATGCTAATCCCTGTATATTTATGATGATAAATGGTTTTACCGATAAAGGTTTTTTTCATACTGAACTACTTGGCAAAATTGTTAATTATTAATTCTATTATTAATTGACGATTCCCAGCCCTTATTCTTATAAGAAGTCACTGTCGATGTATTGAGTCAATCATTTTAGAGCCCCAAAACTGCTGAGTGGGTCAGTTATTGAGAATGTCGGACTGCGTGTCTCCGAAGCGACACCTACATGGTGAGCCGAGGAATGGGAAGCGTCCACCACGAAAGTCTAAACTGAAGTTCAACATGTTGCATTAAAACGTTAATAAAGAAAGGTACAATCTCGGAGAGGGCCTGGGAGGAAATTGCAATTGTATGGGCGCGATGGGGGAAAAAATATATGACTAAAGTGAGAATTTCGAAGAAATAATGAAAACTTGAAGAGGGATGCTAGGAAGGATGTTAATGTGATAATCCATGGATATATAGGTGCAGGACTGGTTGTGTGGTAAGTAGCTTGCTTACAAACCACATGGTTCCGGGTTCAGTCCC
>NC_142946.1:6379044-6381544 GCF_046866305.1 Octopus bimaculoides
TTTTCATTCATATATATATATATATATATATATATATATATATATATATATATATATATACATGTACATATACATATATACAAAGTTATACGCCTGTTTCAATTCTCTGTATATACATGTTTGTGTAATGTACGCATGTATATATTTATGTACATAGTATGTGAGCAGACCTGTCACTGTGTTTTTTCTTTCTGTAGTTGCTTACTTTAGTTTTAGCAATTCATTTAAGAAATACGACTCCCAGCTCACATATGTCTTTTTAAACAAACAACTATTTGCGTATTAATGACATTCTATTTAATGTAAGAGATTTTAAACATGTACAAGACGTCTGTGCTTTAGTTTGTCATTCGGAAGTATGCCACCGTTATTTACCGATGAGACAAGATAAATTCGTGTGAGCGTGTACAAGATTGGTGTATAACAAAATGTTAATTAAAATAGATTACACAATGATGAATAAGTAATATTCTGTATTACTTGATGTTATACGCAGCAGTTTCAATTTGTTAGAACTCTTTAAACGCATGGAATTTGTCAGATGCCTGTGTGTGTATATATATATATATATATATATATATATATATATATATATATATTATATATATATGTATATATGTATATCTATATATATGTTTATATATATATATATATACATATATATATATATATATATATATATATATATATATATATATATATATATATATATATATATATATATATATATATATATATATATATATATATATATATATATATATATATATATATATATACGACGGGCTTCTTTTCAGTTTCCTTCTACCAAATTCACTCATAAGGCTTTAGTCGGGCCGAGGCTATAGTAGATGACATTTGCTCAGTGTGCCACACATTGAGACTGAACCCGGTACCATTTGGTTGAGAAGCAAGTTCCTCGTCACACAGCCACGCCTGCGCCGATGTATGTATTGTATTTGTATTTCTTAGTCAAGCAACACAGACTGATAGAAATCTTCTACGTCTCACTTTCAATCGCTCTTTGAATATATATCTGTTTGTGTGAGTGTCTGAACGCGTGCGTGTGTGTGTTTATTTCTATATGCATATTGTGTATGTGTCTGTATGTATGTGCGTGTATGTGTGTGTGTACACACACACACACACACATATATATATATATATATTTATATATATATATATATATATATATATATATAATATACATAAACATACATATATAAGAAGTTATACGCCTGTTTCTATTGTCTATGTATACATGATTGTGTGTGTATGTGTGTATACACACACATACACATATATATATATATACATATCAATGTGTCTGTGTGTGTGTGTGTCTGTGTGTGCGTGTCTGTGTGTGTGCATGGTATGTGAGCGCATCTGTCATTGTTTTTATTTGTAGTTGCTTACTTTAATTTTAGCCATTCGTTTAAAAAATACGACTCCCAGCTCACATATATCTTTTTAAACAAACAACTATTTCCTGATTAATGACATTTTATTTAATATAAGAGATTTTAAACATGGAAGAGATTTTTGTGCTTTAGTTGTCATTCGGAAGTATTTAACCATTATTTACCGTCTAGAGAATTCGAATTAATGTAAGCGTGTAGAAAGTGGTGTATATCAAACTGTTAATTAAAATAGACAATGATGAATAAGTAACCTTCTTCATTATTAGGGCGGAGAGCTGACGGAATCGTTAACCCAACGAGCAAAATGCTTAGCGGTATTTCGTCCATTTCTATGTTCTGAGTTCAAATTCCGCTGAGGTCGACTTTGGTTTTCAGCCCTTTCGGGGTCTATGAAATAAATACCAGAAGAGAGCACTGGGAGGCCGATGTAATCGACTTATTCCCTCCCCCGAAATTGCTGGCCTTGTGCCAAAACTTGAAACCAATATTTCGTATTAGTTATCTGTTGCATAGAGGGGGAAATAACAGCAAATAACAGAAATATTTCAGCCACGCTTGCGTGGGAGAAAAGTCGCCAAAAGGAGGAATATGGCGGGTTGTAGGTGAGAACAGAAATTGAAAGCTGTTGCAATAAAATGAGAGCCAAAAGCAATGGACTGAGGTGGTATGTGGGTTAGAGTACGGCAAGAGAGCAGAGAGCACCACATGAAGCTTTTCTACAATACAGTTGATGTGTTTTTATTTCTGTAGAAACATAAATATACCAATAGTAGCAGGACAAGCGAACACGTAGAACAGACGCATATATACACGCATATATACACCTGCAAGAGTAGGCGGTGTTATACAAGAAGAACGAGAATGGAAATGAACCTGTCAGCTTCCACTTTCTCCTTTGCGTGCACATTCCCACGATAAAATTAGAAAGAAGATGAAAGAAATCTTTAAATTTAAAGGAAATATAATATAAATAAGATTAACTGAAATTAAATATAAAGTGAAAACAGTATTCTAAGGAAAACATTCTGCACACGCGAGCTGTATTATTAGAGATTAGACCAAAATGAAATGTACTATAA
>NC_142946.1:6394044-6416544 GCF_046866305.1 Octopus bimaculoides
ATGACAGTTCAATTGCTTCCAACCGGCTCGTAGGTGCCGACTGGATTTTCCGAATGTCCTAAGGTGGACATGGGCAAACAGCCTGAGCGATACCTTACCTGCAGACAGCTTTTATTTGCACTGATTCTGTATTCCTTCGCTCGACATCAGAGTGTAAGTACATGATCCCTTTCTAAGCACTTACTGACTGCATCTATTATACGCCAAGTTTTCTTACCTATGACGTATATAGATATAGAAAGACAGACAGGATAGATAGATAGATAGATAGATAGATAGATAGATAGATAGATAGATAGATAGATAGATAGATAGATAGATAGATAGACATATAGACAGACAGACAGACAGATAGATATACATTTATTTATTTCTATAAATATAAAAATAAATATGTTTTATTATATTGTATACCATCTGGTGTTGCCGACACATTATTTTCAATATTTCTACGTTTTTGTAACATCTTAACGTTTTTCTTTTTTTTTTTTTTTTGCATTTTCTTTTTACATCCCCTGAAGGGATTTTCTTCCTTTTGTTATTATTATTGTATCATCATCATCCTGATCATTATCATCAGTAGTAGTAGTAGTAGTAGTAGTAGTAGTAGTAGTAGTAGTAGTAGTTGCAGCAGCAGTGGCGGCGATGGTGGTGGTGGTGGTGGTGGTGGTGATGGTGTTACTATTCTTGTTTTATAATTTATTTATTTATTTACTTCATTTTATTATCTGGCAATAAAATCGATTATTTGGAAGAAAATGTAAACAGCCCACAATAACGAAAACAAATTTTCCCGTCAAATCTCCTTATCCCAAACCAGTCATAAATACTTCGAACTCCCTACGAGATCGAATGGTTTTACTATTATTATTATTTTCCTTTTTTTTTTGTATTTTCCTCAACTCCAAGTGAGATTCATTTGCCAAATTCGTTATCATGTCTATACCCTCATAAAAAAAAACATTAGAATATATTTAAAACTATATATATATGAATACGGAAGTCAATTAGTCTCAAGATGGAAAATTATAAAATATTTTCTGGCTTTCCTTACTTTTTTTTTCTATTTTTATCTTGTTTGTTATTGTTTGATTTTGTTTAATATTTTTATTTCTATTTTCTTCTTTGCCGCCGATTGTTTATGAGATTAAAACTGGAATAAATGTACATTACGTGCAATATGAAAAGTTGTTGTTGTTTTTGTAGTTGTTATTGTTGTTATTTTTGTTGTTATCGTTGTTGTTGTTGCTGTTTCTGTTGTTCTTGTTAGTGTACTACATCAACTCTGAAATGAAACAGACATTTTGTCAACTCCCTAACTAATCTCAAGAGTATATAGGAGAAAGTTAACTTATATGTTCTTCCATTTTCTTACACGGCATCGCGTGCTATTTGAAGATGATACAGTTTTTATTTGTAGCAGATCTAATCACAATCTAAAAGGCTTCTTCCCTGTCTCGTAAATTCAGGTTACTACAGGCTTAGAAATCAGCTTGTTGTAGCTAAAAACATCGAACCATTTATTACATTTACTACTTTCTAGGATTTACTAACCGAAAGTGTGGATGAGTTGGCAATCTGGATGACATGTTACGCGAAATATTAGTTGTTTTTCTACATACTCGGTCTGAATTCTGCTACCTTAGACCTTTTCTTTTATTTTTACATGATCGATAAATGAAGGCATTAATTAATTCCAGGAATCAATTAATTCTTTTAACCACTCAGTTTCGAACAAAAATAGTGCCCACAAATTTTAAAAGCCCTCCCAAAGTGTATTGATTTCGTTGATGTTTCATGTAAGCTGCTGTAAATCTACACCTACATCCCTGCAGGTATTATCACGTAGTGGTTTTCCAAGTAGTGTAGTGTAAAAGCAAGAGTCCGGTGGGACGGAAGCACTGGAGACAAAAGTTAATGAGACGGAAAAGTTAGAAATAACCACAGTCATGAGAAATACAGAGACAACTTGCGGTGCTAGAGAAACAGTCAGTTCCGAAAAACGGTGAGCTTTATGGTAGATGGTGGTAGACATTATTAGCCAGTTCCGAGGAACAAGGGCCATTTTATAAGTGGGTGAAGATATGAAAGCAACTAGTAACAAGAGGTCATTATAATAGCGAATAACGAACGAGATCAGCCAGTTGTGAGAAACAGGCCATTAGCCATATTCTCTAATAAAAGAATATATTAATAACATTCATATATTTAGCCCTTGTGACAATTTCTGTTAGAGAAGTGCGTTTCTAAAATTTATAGGGCTATAATGTCTTCATTTTCTAACAAGGTTTTCCCTTGTGGGAAGTCACTGACATGTTCAGATAATGCCAGTATGAATAAATTGACACCATTTTTATTGTTGTCATTAATAGTATTTAAGCTATTGTTGTGTCTAGGACAATGTATGGCAGGCTTGTTAAATGACTGACAGAATTCCTTGCATTTTTTAATAGTTTACAGCACTGTCCACATCAAATTTATTTTAAAAGAAACTATTCATGATTTTGTCTTTTATCCATCGATAAAATTATGATCCAGTGAAGCAATGGCACAATTTCATGGATGATTCACGTTTGTAAAACTGGAGACTTTGTATCAATTTTCGATAGCATATTTAGTAGCTAGAGCCCCTGGAGACATCAAGTTATAAAAAATATATTCGTTTCTATTTTGTAGGAGGGGGTGCGGAATGGTCTCTGGCTTTGGATGAAAGAATGTACAGGAAGGTTTGTTAATTATGGTTTTATTCAACATACGATTCCCCTTTCAAATTCATACACTTATTGCAGCAATCCTTCAGTTTTTCTAAACCCTGTAAAAGAACTCGAAAGGTTGGGCCTCCAACCAAGCCTTTCGCGATTCCCTTAAATCCAGGAACTTTACAGCTCCCCCTCGTGTATCTTTGCAGATTTTCATCACAAATACAGTAATACCTCGCCCTATCGCAATTTATTATCTAAGCTTACGTCGATTCCTCTGTAGTGTTGTTTTGCATTTATAATAAGATAAACGGAGATGTACTTGCATAGCAAGTGACCTGATCTGAGACGGTGTGCTGGAACGAAAACAATTGCAGCGTGGAAGGTGATTATAAGCCATTTAAGAAACACATAAAACCGTTGCATTCACTTCAGCCTTTAAATTTAATTTGCCAAAATATTTTCGTCGCTTTGAGACCGCGACCTGTTCACTGACAAAATTCTGTGCAGCACGGAATTTTGTCCGTGAACAGATCGCTGTCTCAAAGCGACGAAAATATTTTGGCAAATTAAATTTAAATGCTGAAGTGAATCTAATAAAATTAACATATAGAAATTATGAAATAATTTTTAAAAACATACAGTACTGTTTCTTCTTCGAGGATTTTCACCTATCGCGGCGTGTTTCGCAACTTAACACTCGCGACAGTCGAGGGATTACTGTATTTTAATTATTTTGAAGGTTTCGACTATGTCTCTCATTTACTTCCATAGTAACACGTGTGGTTCTTTCATTAAGATGTCAATTACATCTCGGATTTAGTTCCACAATTAAAGGTTGTTGACAGTGCCACTCTCAAACTTCATTCATTATGGTAAAGATGACGTGTATGCCTTTAATTTGCTTCCATAGTTAAATACTATTTAAAGAGTTTCACTCGAACTTGTTTCATTATGTCATAGATGTCAACTACGTCTTCGTTTGCTTCCATAATTAAAGAGTATCTAAAGTATTATACTCAAACTTATTTCGTTACAATAAATATGTCGCTTATGTCTTCCATTAGTTTCCATAGTTAAAATTTCTTTAAACATTAACACTTGAATTTGTCTCATTATGCTAAAGATGTCGATTATGTCTCCCATTTTCATTCCATATTCAAAGCTATTAAGAATATTACACTTCCCTGATGTTACTCTTACGGCTTTGAATTACTCAGTATTAATATACCAGCTTGTAGTCAAATGGAAATGGAATAATTCACAGCGAAATATCCTGATTATGAAAGCATCAAATCGCCAATTATATAATACTAATGCCTTCTGAGTGAATTTGAGAGATGGAAAATGTGTAGAGGACCGTCTTATATATATATATATATATATATATATATATATATAACTTGTCGGCTCTGCAAGTCCGACCGATAGAATAAGTATCAGACATTCAAAACAAAATAAAATTATAAATATCGGGTTCGCTTTGCCTGTACAGGTGCACAGCGATCAGATCGCTGCAAAATGAACTATACTTGCTCAAGAACGTAATGTAAAAGGATTGAAATCAGGATCATGCGACCGTGAGTGCAGCATCCCTAACCACTTGGTCAGGTGCCTTTAGCTGCCATCATATTCCTCACATATTATTGATATTTTTGGTTCATATAAGGCGACAAAATTTCATATCTGACGCACGTACACAAATACATAAAATACAAAACTGGTTTTGAAACAATTTACATTAATTAAGATTGTAAATCAATATCGTGGACCAATCTGATAAATTATTCAATCAAAGCTGATTCCGCAACTTTCACCTTATATTCAAAATTAGATTAGATATAAATGTGTATTTTTAATCACCTCCAATAAAACCGATCCTAATTTCAGCAATATATATATATATATATATATATATATATATATATGATTATTTGTATATATATGAGATCAATACGAATCGATGTAAGTAAACTTTGTTATGATCTGATGATCTGCGAGAACATTCGATGAATTGAAATTCATTGTGTGATGACATTCATAAGCTATTGTGTTGCTGGATCGATAATGAGAAGTTTGTATTTCATGAGAAATACAGTTTGATAGTTATATTTGCTTCGCATTTGCGTCATTTACCCTTGAAATAAGGAGAAACATAATTTCATTGCTGTCATTTATGCAACAAATCTTGCAGTTTATTGACACGATTTTTTTTTTGTCTTCGCAACAGAACATCTGTCTATCCATATATATATATATATATATATATATATATATATATATATATATATATATATATATATATATATATATATATACAGAGAGAAACAAATAAACAAAGAGAGAGAATGACCCAGCAAACCGAATCTTAAAAGTGAGTGTCATTTTTGTTTGTGTAACATCGAAATAAATGTGGACTAATAGCACGTATTTACAATTTTTTGTAACTCGACATAATACAAGCACTAATATATATATACATACATATATATATATATATATATATATATATATATATATATATATATATATATATATATATATATATATATATTAGGGGCGCAGGAGCGGCTGTGTGGTAAGAAGCTTGCTTATCAACTACATATATACGTATATGTATATGATTGTGTGTCTGTGTTTGTCCCCTCCCGTAACTGAGCAAAAAAGACCGATGGAATAAGTACTGGGCTTACAAAAAGTATACGTCTTAGGGTCACATGGCAACAGTCAAATGATTGAAGCAAATAAAAGATTAAAAGAATATATAAAGGGAGAGAAGTAAAGAGACAAAGAAAGATCTTCCAAAATCTTTCCAATTCAGAAATCGGGATAAACGACATCAAACATATGTGTGTGCTTGCTTATATGTATATATTCACATATATATACATGTATATCTGTATATATATGCATGTATGTATATATATATATATATATATATATATATATATATATATATATATATATATATATATATATATATATATATATATATATATATATATATATATATATATATATATACATGTATATCTGGCTTTTACTGTTGTATTATTCCATACGTTTTTGCGTATATCTATATCAGGTCTTCTTTCCTTTTATTAGTTTTTCGTTTGCTCTCTGATTGCTCATATTAACTCCATAGGAATCTTTCAAGAAACAAAAGCGCAAATAAATGAAGAATATTTGTGAAAAATTCCATTAACATCGACTACTTCTTACGGCGTATGGTACTGAATATTTAGTATACCTTAAGTGTAACTGAGTAATAATCATTAAATAAACGTTATCTTATATAAACTCAGTAAGTTTTATTACACCCAATCAGCGTCTTGTACGTCAATATTTCAGCGTTAAAGCAAAAAAAATGTCTGCCAGTTAAGCCCGTACATGAAACTAATGTAGTTGTTTGACATTCAATTCACGATATATGCTCTCACCTATATAGTTAATCATCCATTAAGTGATATCTCTCATGTTATTAACGCTATTATTTGACAACAGACAGATTGTCTGTCTGTGTAACGGTAACAATGCTGGCAAATTCACTTTATTTTTCTATCAATTCGCGATGGTGCATCCTAGCTATATACGAACAAAAGACAAAGTGGAATCTCGGCTTGAACAAACTTATTGTACAATAAACAATGTTGGAGCAAAAGAGTAACAAAACTGATTTTTAAAAACGGTTTGTATAGTCATGGTCTCAACAGAAAGGAATATATTAATTCAATTTTTGATTTATTTCTTTATTCGTGTATTGTTTTATCTTATGTATTTCATTTATTTATTTAGATTGGATTGGATTCTAATTGTTTCTTACAAGCAAAAAAAATAATAAAACGAATGGCAACGAAAAAATGTTAATTGATAGAAGAGAGGTGATTCAGAAAGCGTATAGTCCACAGAGTACAGTTTGATTGAAATAAAACGTATTTAATAATAATAATAATAATAATAATAATAATAATAATAATAATAATAATAGTAATGTTTTCAATTTTTCCTACAAGAGCGCTCCTTTTTGGTAGGGAGAAAATGAGTCGATTACATCGATCCCAGTGTTCAACTGGTGCTTATTTTATCGACCCCGAAAGGTTGAATGGTAAAGTCGACTTCTACTACAACTACTACTTCTACGACTACTACTACTACTACTACTACAACTACTACTACTACTACTACTACTACTACTACTACTACTACTACTACTACTACTATTACTACTACTACTACTATATTATTTATCGACGAAAAATGACAACTCCTAACTAACACCTTGGCAAAACTATTTCTGTGTTTATCAGAATTGTGGGCCAGTTGTTAAGAACCTTCCCTGATCATCGGTTCCTTTGCCAGCAGTAGTATTATCCCTGAATTTTGCAGGAATGGATATAGATACACACACACACACACACACGCTCATAAATTTACACTCGCCCACGAAGCTTTACGTCATGGTAGCTCCGAACAAATGTGTTGGGAGATTTAATTTGTTGGTTCACACACACGTATATAGACAATTAGATACATACGTACATACATACATACATACATACATACATAAGTAACCTGCTGCATAATGCTAATTTGAATTTGAAATATGCTAATTCTTAATTTAGTCACATGCATGAGTTCGTATGTGTGTGTGTGTGTGTGTGTGTGTGTGTGTGTGTTTGTGTGTGTGTGTGTGTTTGCAGCTGCGTAGCTGTTTCTACTCGCATTTATATGTGTGTGTGTATGTGCCTATGTGTATATGCTTCTTCGTGTGTGCACGAAAAAGATAGGTAGATGAGGAGATGGATAAAAAGAGGAAGTGTAGGAGGGAGATAAATAAGTAATGAAAGACAAATTGTGTATTGTCTTAGAAAATCTATAAATAAGACTTTATAAATTTATATCGAAGATTACAATTCCGTTTCTATTATTCACAACTTCTCTCATTATTTCTAATGATCGAAAATCGTAAAAATAATTCCTAAATTATATTATATAAATAATAATATTATATAAATAATATGTATTTTCAGTTAAAACAGTTTAAATTCTTCCATATTGCTTTTTCTCTTAAATACAAAGAAAATGGAAATAAATATGAACAAAAGTCGCATGAAAAATTTTTTTTCGTTTTAAAGCGTTTAAAATTTTAACTGTAAAAGTAACTAAAATTAATAAATGAAACGTTAATCTGATTTCGTTTGTTGTTAGTTTATTTACGTTTAAGCCTAATAAGAACTAAATATGATATTTGAAATAGAAATTACATAATTGAGAATGTGTGGCAGTAAATTGATATTGTATGCAAGGTATAGAACAGAAGAGGAAGAAACAGAAAAGAAAGAACGAGTAAGAGAGAGAGAGAAATAGATAGAGTGAGAGAACAAAAGAGAGGGGTTGGACAGGGGAAGAGAGTAGAAAGACGATTAGTGGATTTTTCAAAATATTTACCAAATGTCATGCAATTAATTCTAAAGTAGGTGTGTTTAAGAAAGAAAGCAATGAAAGCAGAACCCGAGATAAAAGAAGCGATTGATTTTAATGAATATTAGCACATAAAATTAATTAAAAAATAAATATTTTCTTATTTCTCGGAACAATAATAATGATAACAAGCGAACTACTTATCTATCGGATTATTGTGAAATTTGATACAAGTTCAATTTATATTTGTGCAGAAGATACGGTAGTTGTCGAACCGACAATCAGAATTGACTCTGTTCCCTCTGTGCTTCGAGTTCAAATTCTAACCGCAGTTTCTTTTTCTCTATCGGAGGTTAGCTTTTGATTTAGTCCCTGATCTACCTGTTCTACTCGGTATATCTAGATCCTGAATAGCGGTTTCTTTATAACGAACAGAGTTTCTCGTAAGCATCCGTTTGGTGATTGGTTTGCATCAATGTAAATAACGGTAGCATTATGAAAACTGCTGCTTTCCGTTGCGGGGCCTTAAGACCAAACCCTCACTGAGTAAGGCCGGATGCGATATCACTTTGAACTGATTCTACCAATCCACTGTCGTACGTCTCGTATGCAAGAATGGATTTAGTGAATGAATTTAGTAACACTAATGAATTGAGAAGCAGGAAGGAATATTTTGTCAGTGATGCCTTTCCGAGGTTTCATATCAAAGTAGATAAAATAAAGGAAAACTTTATTGCTGGAACTCAACTCGAAACCGGGTCAGGAATTTGATTAATAGAGACTTTACTGCTTATCAAGAGCGCTAAAGAGGTCGACACATATAATAGCCACAGGGGGCTAAACATAGAGGGGACAAACATGGACAGACAAAGGGATTAAGTCGATTACATCGACCCCAGTGCGTAACTGGTATTGTATTTAATCGATTCCGAAAGGATGAAAGGCAAAGTCGACCTCAGAGGAATTTGAACTCAGAACGTAACAGCAGACGAAATCCCGCTAAGCGCTTTCGCTCGACGTGCTAACGATTCTGCTAGCTCGCCGCCCTTCAACATATATAATATAGTTATCTCGAAAATGGCTATGAAGCGTGTTGTTTATTTTGAGACAACCCAGGTTAGTTCAGTATAATTTAATTGTTTTCTCTTGTTGGTTCTATAAATTACAGAACTAATCAAAGATAATTATTGCTATAAAGCAAATATAGATTCTTTACAAATATATTTATTCACAAAAGCAATGATATAATTAGTGTCTTTAACAACTCTGTTCATATTGTCTTGTATATGATGTCATTGATGCTGATTTTGCTATTATATTAATTTGGCCGAACAAGAGACAGCAGTGACGTTGACCTTTCGTGGTTCTCATAGACTGGGAAAAGACATGCGACTGGGAAAATATCTGTGAAAGGAAATAACTCAAAATTGCAAGATATTTTGTAACATTTTGCAGATTCTGAGTTACGAATGTGGATATATTTACGAGAATAACTTAATGTCGCAAAGCATTCGACGCTCTAACAATCCTGCAAAACAACCCCAATGCCCTGAGTTTCGTACGCAAGCAGGGAATTAAAAATACTACGGAAATAAGAGATAGAAAGGGATAGTTTGCCGTTCATCCCTTTCCGAAACTTCATATTGAAGTCGGTGGATTAAATGGAATTTTTATTGCCAAAACTCAAATCGAAACCGTTTTATCAATTACTGCAATGCGTTTGTGTCTGACCTTTTTTTCTTTATTTTATTCTAGAGTCTCTATACACCCTTCAGCTTTATGTCCAGGAAAAAAATGGCTTCAACATCTGACACAAGGCCAACAAATTTTAGGGGAGTGAGTTAAGGCGATTAGTTCGAACCAGTGTTCAACTGATACTTAACTTCATCTTGAAAGTCGACCGCGGTAAGATTTGAACCTTCATCATAAAGGCACGTACCTAAGTACAGCAACCGAATGTGTCCGATATTTCCTTTTCTTTTTCGTTTTTCTTATTCTGCCATCTACATACATATCGGTTTTCCGTTTATTATATGACTTATAATACAGTCGGATATAGATTTCAACTGATTACTCTCGTCTTAACGGTAAAAATCGATAGTGTTCCTTTTCAAACGAGATCAATGCTTCCCCTTTTTAAACTTTTGCTTTCATTTCGGAACAAGACAAGTCACAAAGAAGAGGCGAGGTTAAAAATGCCGAGGTGTAAGACGTAGAATTTTGTTCCACGAATATATATATACATATATATATATATATATATATATATATATATATATATATATATATATATATATATATATATATATATATACATATATATAAGGAGGACATTCTTGCTTTCCTTCTCCCAAAATTACTTCCTTTTTAGCTTTTTCAATACCATTTCCTACCTTCCTTACGGATATAAAACTATAATTCTTTACATAACACAATAGTAGTTTGTTTGAAAGTCTTAGAGAGCACACACTCTTCTCTATCTATAAATGTCTACAGTCTGGTATCTAAGAATTTCCACCTTGTTTCTCTTTCTGATTTTCCGGAATCATTAGAATGTATTTAAAAAAATAAAAGAATATTTTTTTTCCTTCAAATTGTAGATCTTGTTTCATTTCGTTTTATTTTTTTGTTTGGCTCATTTTCGTTTCGTTTCGTTTACTTTATATTTTTCGTTTTGTTTCTATTGTTTCCCTTTATAAAACTACAATCGATTTTTATCGTTCAACCACCTAAACTTGTAAGCAGGTAAAAATCCGAGGCAAGTGAAATGATTGATTTTTTTTTAAATGATTGATTTTCTTTTTTTTCTGCTGCCCCCACCTCCTTTCTATTTATCAATCTATCTTTCCTTTGTATTTCTCCCCTTTTGTATCAATATTCAAAACAAGTCTAACAATTAGATGAATAAATAAGCAAATAAATGCACGCCTAAATAAAATAAATAGATAAAAAGTAAGTGCATAAGTTTAAAAAAATGTATTAAGCATGACGTTCATTTAACGAAACCTCCACTTGAACGATTTAACTCAAGATGAGGCTCCATACTTATTTGCTGCGGGACATTCATTTGCTTTGCATGTTTTAGTTTGAGTAGGAAAAAAGCTGAATAAATACATGAAACAAATAAAATAAAATGAAATAAATGAATAAAAAAGAACAAGCGGTAGACAATTTAAACTTTTTTGTAATAAAGTTAGTTCGTTTTGTGTGTAAGTGTGCCTGGTATTATTGTAAATGTTATTATTTTTATTTGGTAGAAACCGTTATTATTGTTATTATTTGGAATGAAAAAGAGAAAGAGAGAGAGAGAATGTTGATGAAGAGGAAAATATTCTCGACTACCGATAGAAGATCAATTTAAACACGTATGTATTTTGGTTCATTTATTTTATTGCATCGATAATCAATTCGGCATTCAACTGAGACTGAACAGAATCTTCTTCCGTTATGTTACGTATATATTCACCGCTTCCCGTATCCCCACCACCACCAACAACAACAACAACATCAAGGCCAACTCTAAGAGTATCACCACCGCTAACACCACCGCTCATACTTTAACTATTATGTAACTGAACCGGCTAAAAGTCTGCCTATTTATTCAAGAGAAAGTAGTTTTGTAGTTACTTGATGGTTACAAAAACTACGTGATTTTTTTTGCGATCTATAAATTATATTTAAAAACGAAAATTGATAAAGAATAAATTATTGAATAACTTAAAAAATAAATTACTCGTAAAATTCTGAGTAAACAAAAAATAAAATATTTTATTTGATTTTAAATGTGTTTTGTCATCAATACAATCGTACTTCATTATATCGACATTGATTTCAATATACTGAGAACACAATAACTTCATTCTAACGTTTCATTATACAAATTAATACAAGAAAAATTACTGAGAGGGGCAATTAAAAATTTTAATAATGTTTTATGGAGTTTATGAATAGTTTTTATGTGTTCGTTTGTCTGTTTGTGTTTTGTGTTTTCACTAAATCAAGATCTGGCATTATTGGTTTATGCTGTTAAAATTGTTGTGGAATATGGTGGGATGGGTTTGTATTTTTTTTTTTTTTTTTGTAATAGTCACGATTTGAATAAAGTTTTCTGCTGAATCGGGGATTGCTCTGAAGTAAAACGAAAACAATAACAATAACAATAAAAGTTACATTTTCATTTGACCCAGAATGTACGAAATGTATAATCGGCGTCAGCTGTATTTGAAACCTAAGGATATTTATAAAACAAAGAATAATATAGAGCAAGATTGGAAATCAAGGAAAAACGAACGAGCAGAGAAAAAAGGAAAGGTCAACAGGTGTGACAAAGTCGAGGAGCGATCGCAGAGACCGTTACCATCATCTAGCAAGGAGGAGAAAGGACAGAAGAAAAAGGAAAATGTAAGAGATAATGAGAGACATACAGAGATAGGAATACCAGCAGCAGTAGAAGAGATTGGTGAAAGAAAACATAGTAACACCAAAAGGGAAAAATATAAGAACTATGATACAATACACAAAAAGTGTAGAGATAGAAAAAAAAGATTGTGAAAATGAAAAACGGAATTAGGATTAAATTGGCACCCATGGAATACAATCAAGGTAGGAAAGCGGTTCTGCTGGAAAGAGAAAGAGGGGAAAGATTGCAGGAGTTGTTTGGGGAACGGATAGAGGTGACAATGGTGTAATTTCGTTACGATGATTTGCCATGTAGTTACGATGAGTTACGGGGGTGGCATTCGAAGATTTATTGGATTATATGGTGTAAATAGTGACTTTGTATTTAAACAAAAGGGGAAAAGAGGAAAACCAACAGATGCAAAAGAGGATTGTGAACTGTTAGTAAAACTTTATTTAAAAACAGCAAAACGAAACTTCCTGCTTATAGGGGGGAACAGGTAAGTCATTCCTTCCTCATTTTTTCATAATTTCATTCGATGTGTTTTTTATTTCTTTATTGCCCACAAGGGGCTAAACATAGAGGGGACGAACAAGGACAGACAAACTGGTACTTAATTTATCGACCCCGAAAGGATGAAAGGCAAAGTCGACCTCGGCGGAATTTGAACTCAGAACGTAACGGCAGACGAAATACTGCTAAGCATTTCGCCCGGCGTGCTAACGTTTCTGCCAGCTCGCCAATACGTATTTTTATGTACCCCATTGTATCGTTTTGTCTGTTTTTATGTCCTCTCATCTTTATAGTGGCCTTGTCCCTAATAAAAGAAACCAGGACGTTGGTGTTGCCTTGGCGGAGGTTTGTAGGTTTGTGCTCTCTGAGTGCCCTTGCTACTATTTGTATAGGTTAGTATTAATTTTTTCTATTCATCCAAGCATACATATACACACTTGGCAGTCTAATAAAGTTTTATACCTCTTATAAAGAACACAAAGCAATACACATATACTATATTTATGTAAAGAGTACATGAGGTAAATATTTTAGGTAGCTATCATATTTAATTATCCTAAAGTTGTCATTTGGGGGCTTCTGCTGGGGATTATGGTTTCCTGGGGTTATCAGCAAAATGCAGGCCAACCAAGTAACAGAGGTTAAAACGTCAAAAATGATGCAACCCCATACCTCAACACTCGCTTCCCTGAGACAAGGAGTCAACATCACACTGCTATACAATCTATTAATTGAAAGAAAAATTGTTTTTGTATTTCGTGTATGTTTATTTAATGAAATATTATTTCTGATTATAATTGTAATTAGATATTTTGATGTAATGATGTTGGTTTTTCATTAATATTTCTGAAATACTTATCCTAAAGAAAACATAATTATTCTTGATGTCACAGTTGACGTTGCTGCTGCTGCCGCTGCTACTGCTGCTGATTTTACTTTTCTTCTCGTTCAGTTCCCCCGCAATCATTTTCTTCATCGTAACCATTATTCCATTCGTTCCAAGGTGGTTCCTGCCGTTGATATTGACTGGAAAAGAGAAAGAATATTCTCGTTTTCTGCTATTCAACTCACTAAGTGATAGGAGTTCGAATATGATCACTCCAGCTTGGTATTCAACAGTTATTCATCAGATATTATTACTTATATTCCAGATACGAAGCCAGAAATGCTGCTAAGCATCTTGTCAGATGCGGTAAGGATGTTTTTATCGTTTACATATTTTGTTGTTCTGTCTTATCTAAGTTTTATACACGCTTGGTAGACGGAAACTGAAAGAACCCCGTCGTATATGTGTGTGTGTGTGTGTGTGTGTGTGTGTGTGTGTGTGTGTGTGTGTGTGTGTGTTTGAGTGTGTATATATGTTTGTGTGTCTCTGTTTGTCGCCTCAACACCGCTTGACGACCGATTTTGGTGTGTTTACGTCCGCGTAACCTAAGCGGTTCGGCAAAACCGACCGATAGAATAAGTCAAAATGACTGAAACCAGTAAAATAATAAAAAAAAAATAAACGAATAATATATTAATCAGCCTACCTCTGCTTAATTCTTCCTATCTATCGATCGATCCCTTCTATCGATCCCTTCTATCGTTACCTTATCATAAATCTTTTACATGGGCCGAACGCATGTCCTATTTGGGTGGTTTTGTATTAGTCATAAGTCATTTCTTTGTTTTTCTTATCGAACTGAATCGATCTCCTCAACATCCAAGTCACTACAATCAACTTGTAATTTACGACTGGTTCTGCTAATGTATTTCTATTTAGACACAGAAACCCATTCCTGGCATTTGGCTGCGTTTTATTTCCTTTTTGTTTTTAAATATTTTATCTGACACTACACTTGTATTCTCTTCTGATTTTCTACTTAATTCCTGCATGTTCCGTCTTATCAGATTCTTCGACATCAAAAATACTTCTACAGCAGTTTCTGTTCCAATTCTCTGATTTCGGTCCGTAAATCTAACTCAATATGTTGGTTTCAGGTCTCATTATCTGATTGGTTCTGATCTAATTCTCAGATTCGTCCTGATATACTTCTTTGATTGGTTCAACTCTAATAATCTGATTCCTGCTCTTTTATTGGTTCTGTACGAATTCTATGATTGTTTCTGGTTTAATTCTTAGAATGTTACTCTTCCAATCTGCTGCTGCTGCTGATTATTATTATTATTATTATTATTAAGTTGGCGAGCTGGTAGATCTGCTTAGCGGCATTTCCGTACGTACGGTCTGAGTTCAAATTTTGCCGAGGTCGACTTTGACCTTCATCGTTTCGGGGTTGATACAATAAGTACCAGTTGAGCAAACAATTGGCGGAAAAAGGATGAGCTAATCCCACCCAGAATCGAACCCACAAATCAACGCTAACATGGCTCCTTCCGCATCCGATTGGGCCAAACGCTCACTCATTAATTTCAACCAATTTTAATGAATATATACTTAAACTGTCTAATAATGTATATACCGAAACTGTCTAATACTACACGTGATATTTCCATTCTAGTTATTACCTCCCTTGGCGTAAGCGTAACACAGCCGAAACAGGAAACACTCAGGAACGCGTAGAACAATACTATAGATGCTTTTAAAACATGAGGACGGTACGAAGGTACAAGCCATATTATTATGACCCACACCTTCTAATGTCAACATTATTGAAGAGGAAACACAGAAATCACTATCGAGACATCGATGAAGACTTCGATCTCTGGCCTGGGGTTACTTTAATAGCACAAAACGTGTTGCTAGTCAGCAGTGCTGTGTTATTGGCGATCGTGGTCAGGTTAATGTAAATTCTCATAAAGACCTCAAAGTAATTCCTGCAGTAAAGAGGAATGTTTCGTGATTCTTCGTACACATTATTAGTAACTTCAGTTGCTATACGTGTGGCAAGAAAGAGTATTTGAGAGATTTCTGTGCAGAAAATTTGGAAAGCAAACAAATAAAAAAAAACACAGCAACGGTAAGTTGGAAACACGAAGAGCAACTTGAAGGAGATGACTTCGTCGTCTGTCCTACGAGTAAACCAGGAAGCTGAGAGACACAACATCCTACCAAGTCATTTAATGATTTCTTATATACAGATACAGTATTCCTTCGTCTATCACGGGTGTTACGTTTCAAAACTCCACGCGATAGGTGGAAATCTGGCAAATAGAAACAGTACTGCACTATAATTTTTTTTTATTATTATTTACATAATTTATATCTGTTTATTTTATTATAAATACAGAACACCACCACTGAGGAATCGATATAAACTTAAATAATAAACCGCGATAAGTGAGCGGCAGTAGGAGAACCGCGATATGGCACGGGATTACTATAATGCCAATGGTTTTGTGGAAGATGAGAGCAATCAATTATATCGACCTGCGAGGTATTTTATATTATCAAACTCGGAAGAATGAAATGCAAATTTGACCTCGGCGTGGTTTGAACTCAGATCATAAATTTCTAGAACGAATATATCAAGATATTATGTTAAATGCAGAACCGATTTGATCAAATGCCGCCATCATTTAGATAATGAGATGGAAAACTGTGGTATTTATTTACTTACGTCTATCTGCGTTCTGCATGCAAGAACGACCAAGGAAAACATTTCCTTTCATCCTTCTAATGTAGATGTAATAATTTCCAATCCAGAATTGGCTCACTGTTTTATATTTCTGTAAGGCATCCTAAAAATGGATGGAATTACAATAACAGAGAGTCTGCACATACGTATCTTGTTTTCGTTTCTGTGTTGTAAACAGAAACCCATTACCAGAAACATTAGTTCTTAAATAACTCTAAGCAGTGAACAGTAAATACAGCAGATACTATTCAATGGTAACAGATCGCGACAGCCTCCAGCGGTAGCGTTATGCTACTGAGAAGTTCTTCATTAACCTGCAAGTATGTATTCGAATTTACATGCGAGTGTACCTAAGAGAGTATGTGGCGCATGAACGCCTAAGATCAGATTCGCCTCTGCGTGTATCCACACAGAAGAGTAAGTACGTCGTGCAAGGTTTTTCGTTAATATAGATGTGGTTACATGGAAAAATTTCGCGACTCAAATACAAGTAATTGAACTCGTGACCTTCGAATAAATGTTTTCATAATTAATTTCTCTACGAGACCCAAGTCTCCTCTACATCAGATTTATCACACAATTGGAAGATACTTCATGAATCATGCTAAGTCAAGTACGTTACTCGACAAATATCTAACAAGACATGTACAAAGACAGGAATACAATATACACTTACATCAAGGGGACATCAGAAGCTATCTAAAATTAGCCTATGTTGAATTTATTTCCATAGCAGAGCAGAATGGATTCTGTCTTTGATCTTTCTATGATCAATAAAATAAGAACCAATACTATCGTGCATTCGATTATCAATAACATGATTTAGGTGTCTGATGGCGTGTTTATTCTATGTTCGGTTACATTTCAATAATGGATAATACTTTCCAGCTTCGCTACTTTTCTAAAAGTCTCTCGTCATAGAAGTATTATGTAACATGTAAGATTGTAAAAGACATGGGTGGCTTCTGTAATATATACCTACCTATCTGCATATATGTATGTGCATGCGAGAGTGTATATACAATATATAAATGCATATATACTTATACATATCTAGATAAATATATTTTATAAATATATATATATATATATATATAGAGAGAGAGAGAGAGAGAGAGAGAGAGGGAGGGAGGGAGGGATGTACGCAAATATATACGGATACAAACATACATGTATATATATTTATACACGCACACACACACGTGTGTTTGTGTGTATCGGTCACTCCCCGTATATATATATATATATATATATATATATATATATATATATATATATATATATATATATATATATGTACATACAGATTTACAGAAATAGATACGTGCACACAGACATGCACACATGCATTTATATCAGTCTGCATATGTAATATTTATATGTACTAGAATCATACATGCGTAGAATTAATCCTTTTCGCTGAGTTTGATTTTTATTACTCTCTAAGCATATCTGTGATAATACTGATCCGAACCTGTAATGTTTATATAGACATGGGTGCAGACGTACGTACGTTTGTGTACTTGCATGTATATGCGAATGGCTGCTTGAAAGACTGAAGGACTTGTCTTAGTACATACCATGTTTAATGCGATGTGCCATGCCGTTCAATCAAACGATATCTTTTTAATCTGTTCACCAGGAGGATTTGGTCTATCGGCCACTCCTGTCTGAGAAGTGATCAAGATAAAGGAACTAAAACTCTGAGTAAAGAAAAGATCTATGCAGGGAATTTGAAGCTAGTTTGAAATTTATTGCACCTCTGTACATATTGTACCGATGAATGTAAACTCACTTGCAAATGCATTCGTGACTATTTTTATGCATCAATGCGTGTGTATGTGCATATATATATATATATATATATATATATATATATATATATATAAATCGTGGTTTATGTGTGTGTGTGTGTGTGTGTGTGTGTGTGTGTGTGTGTGTGTGTGTGTGTGTGTGTAATGGAGAAATTATACAAAATGTGTAAATAGATAATGAGTAAATCACCAGCACAGTTACGATTACCTTTGTTATCCGTAGATTTACTGCAGGAACTTCGAAGTGGCGCTTGGGGTAACAGTATATATATATATATATATATATATATATATATATATATATATATATACATATATATACATATATATATATATATGTATATATATATATATATATATATATATATATATATATATATATATATATATATATATATATATATATATATATATATGTATATATATGTATATATATATATATATATATATATATATATATATACATATATATATATATATATATATATATATATATATATATATATATATATATATATATATATATATATATATATATGAAGCACAATTTATTCGTGATCAGAGTTGTTCGAAAACCGAGGTACTACTGTATATATGCATGTGAGTGTGTGTCTGTGTCTGTCTATGTGTGTGTGTGTGTGTATGTGTGTGTGCGTGCGTGTGAGTGTGCGTGTGTGTGATATGCGACTTTCTAAGTGTGAAGTGTGCGAGAGAATAAATTCCAGATGTAACCAACAGATTACTTAGCAGCGCATCTTCAGCGCCGTATCATTCATATAATATCTTAATGAACAAAGAATTCGGAGTGGCAAATTTAATCTTTAATGGGGAAAAAAGTAAATAGATAAGCGAAGACGAAGTTCAAGACATCACCTTAAAAAAAAAACAAGACTCAAAATTTTACCATTATATCTCACACGAAAATGCTGTGTGCGTGTGTTTGTGTTTGTGCCCGCTTCATCGCTTGACAACCGATGTTGGTGTGCTTACGTCCCTGTGACTTAGCGGCTCGGCAAAAGAAACCGATTGAATAACTATTAGGCTTACAAAGAATAAGTCCTACGGTCGATTCGTTCGACTAAAGGCGGTGCTTCAGCATGGCCGCAGTCAAAAATGACTGAAACAAATTAAAAGAATAAATGGTCGTTCTTGCGAGGAAAGCGACATAATCCACTGAAGAAACAAACATCAAAGAATTTAAAGAACATGAAGGGAATTAAAGAATAAAGTTAAGCGTCCTGCTGCTGGTTGTCGAGGTGGCCTCTGCTTCATAAAGTGATCAGCAAAGAATTTTAAGTTTTTAAGAGCATTAGCTCTAAGGTGTTAAGATCCTAGGAAAGTCAGCAGAGTACAGCTCAACTTATTCTTAATTGGAGAAAGAGACACACAAATTCGCTCGAAAATAATTAGATCGGGGCTACGACATTAGAACCAAGCGAGAATTAAGAAGAAGAAACAAATGGAATAAGATGATAAAGAAATAAAGAAATAAAAGATATACCACATTAAAGAAAAAAGATGATTAGCACTATTTCACAGCTTTGCAATTGTCTCGTTATCTATGATATATATACATATATATATATATATATATATATATATATATATATATATATATATATATATATATATATATATATATATATATATATATATATATATATATATATATATATATGCGTACAGACTCACACACACACATGTACATATATACATACACTGTCACGTACATTATTTATCATTTTGTTTCATGTGTGTGTGTGTGTGTGATCAATGCGTATCTCTAAGTAGAGTTCTAATTATTGTTTTGCGGGGTTTATGTTTTGTGCTTTTGTTCTTCCATAATTGCTATTGTGTTTATTAATCAAAGTATGATTGTCTTTCAAGAACCAACTTTATAATTTAAGATCCGATGTCTTTCATGATAACGTCTGTTTGTTCACACACTTTATTTTATTCTATATATACATACATACATACACACATACGTGAATATATATATATATATATATATATATATATATATATATATATATATATATATATATATATATATATATATATATATATATATATATACACACAATTATATAAATATATCGTTCCCTCTAATTCGGTTCTTCAGTAAGTATTTGTTCCATTTTCACTAGTTCTGTCTTTAATTTTCTTCCATCGAATAATTATCCAGATAAATATTGAGACAGTTATAACGAAAGATATAAACAATGGCACACGCCACTTACACACACACACACACACACACACACACACATACGTACATACAGAAGTAATCATATGCGTGTTTGCGTGTGTAAATCCTTCTATGATTATGTATATGTGTAAATATGTGATGTGTGTGTGTGTGTATTTATCTACATTATGCTTGATGCATTTTTGTATTATACGTATCAACTATATTTAAATTATATTGACTATGAACATCAAAATATGTATAAGCATACAATATATATGTATAGTAAGAATATACAGTATATCAATATTATATATAAGACACACACAAACACACAAATATATATATATGCAGATACCTACGCATATGTATTCACACATAAATCCACACACACAAATCCACACACACATATATACATACATGTATGCATATTTATATATGAACTTTGCCAGTATTGAACAAATTCAATTAACTTCTCATTTATTGTTAAGTAATTATTAGCAATAAGAGACTATCGTACCATATATATATACCAACATTAGCAATAAATCATAATATATGGTACCTTCATCTAGAAGCTTGATTTACAGTAAAATTGGCGTTTTATATGCCATCAACAATGGAGATAAAATTATACCAGACTCCAGTAAATTCACAAATACCAGGTGTACATTTCACAGTTGTAGAGAGGTATAGTCTACCCTGAGAAGCAGCACATTTACCTATTATGAGATGTGGTACGAGCCAGCGAGAGAGGATTTACGTCGTCAATAGATAAACTAAAAACTTTCAGCGAAATTCCTCGTCAATCATTCGACCATCTTTAAAAAAATTAGCGTTATGCATTAAATCATATAGTTTTGAATATGCTATACCCGAAACATACATCGTGTTAGTCGTAGTTGGAGCGTCATTTTTATTCATAGTCTTAGTCTGCTTGAGAGAGAACATCAAAAACAAATAGATATGATATGAAACACTGAATTGTTCCGCTATATTTCTATAATATCCATACATTACACACGACGCAGTGATTGATGCTTCTCTAGAAGAATATATTATAAAGACTTGTAAAGACTTCATTCACTACTTTAGTGAACCAATCAGAATCAAAATCGTCTGCTTTTGTCCACTTGAAATCAAACCATCAATACCGAGAAACCAAGTTCATAGAATGATATTTCAGACTCTGAATTGATGAGACATTATCAATAATAATATTCAATAAGGTACTGTTTTGTTTTGGTGTTGTTTTGCGTCTTTATTTCGTATCTTTCTATGGAAGTGGATTTTTCTTTTCACTAGGTTTTGTGTTTTTCAATTTACGTCTGCGCTATGAGTTTCCTGCTATTACATTCTTTGAATATGATATAGGACGGATCTTATCGGGGAAACTTTCATATTAAATTATGTCTATTTTATACTATATATTTAGTGCTCTTTTCAAAATTAACATTGCAAAATAATGCTACATTTGCTTTTGGATATATACTTAAAAAACAAAATCATCTAACAGACATATTAACGGATAATATAGGTGAACTAGTCAGATACCCCCACATGTGGTACGTACATGGAGGAAAGCACATAGAGGAATATACAGTTAGTAAGATAGGTACATACATGAATTCATAGACAAACTGTTTGATAGATAGGTAGATAGATAGATAGATAGATAGATAGATAGATAGATAGATAGATAGATAGATAGATAGATAGATAGAGAGATGGATAGACAGAAAGATAGAGAGGTAGTGTAATAGTAAGAGAAACAAACATAGCTATAGCTACAGAGATTTCTACATGTATATTTGCAATAGATATTCTAATATAGGACTTTCTGTGGCAGGGAGAGGAGTATTTTATAAGGATCTGTATATTT
>NC_142946.1:6426544-6464044 GCF_046866305.1 Octopus bimaculoides
TAGAAGCTACCAACCTGATCACTGATTCATGTATATGTAAGTATATAAGGCTACTGTGTGGCTTTTTTTTCTTCTTTTCCTTTCATTTATTTTTCTTCTTTCTGGGTCGTTTTTTGTAAAATAAATGACTTCTAAAAGTGCTCTACTCTATTATCAACGTGTGACTACAACACAAAGCGACTGATGTACAAACCTGCCTCTCGGTAATTCTCAAAATTAATGCATTTTGATCCTTCACTTCTTACGTATTCATTCGTATATCAAAGCGAAACCCTGAAGCTTCGTTTCTCTAAATGTAACCAAAGACAACAACAAAAAATTCTTTTCGTGATTTCCATGATTAACAATGCTTTTCGTATTTTCTTCTTACAATTACTTTTTTTTTTTCTCCAACTAAAGCTTGTGATGTTGAGCATTTATTTTCTATTTTCAAATCCCATCACACTGAATTATTCATTTTTCTTGGGTGTATCGTTTTTTGTTTGTTACCCCCACGTCGTTTGTTACCCCCACGTCGTTTGTTACCCCACGTCGCAAGAAGTACTCCTGTTCTGCCGTTTTTCTTTTTCCATTTTCGTTAGTTTACTCAATGAATCGCATAAATTTTTACCTATATATATATATATATATATATATATATATATATATATATATATGTATATGCATGTTTGGGTTGGCCAAAATGTCTGCTCTGTTTTCTAAGCTAAAATAAGTTTTTTTCGATATAATTACCGTTTCGTTCCAATATCTTCTGACATCTTGTGACAATTTTCCCTGCTCAAACAATTTACAGTCAAGTGGATTTCAGCAACGGGAAATGAGGTGGAGTTTCTCCAGGACACAACCAGCTGTCCGGTACCTGAATCGAAACCACACCTTCCGTCGAACGCTGCTCTTTGAAATGTGGTTAGAAAAGGAGTTAACCTTCCCTCTATTGGCCACACTCATAGATCGATAATACAGTTCATGACGACGCTTCGACCTATTGGTAATATATTAACCTATTGGCGAATTTCATTGAGAAGCAATGGATCTTTTCAGAAATTTTTTTCTTCCTCTTTTTTTTCTTTTATTTTTGGTTTCGTTATGGAACGGGGACATTCTGAAGCATTGCTTTGCAATCTACAATCGAACACATCGATCGCAGTACTAACATTTAAATTTATTACTTATTCTATAGATCTCTTTACGGGGACGTAAGCAAACCCACTCAGGCTGTCAGACGTGGGTGGAGTACAAGCACAAAAACACACACGCATACATATACATACAAAGACATATGTATGTATTTATGTGTATATGTAAATATAAACGTTTATATATATATATATATATATATATATATATATATATATATATATATATATAATAGTGTAATACGTATATATATTCTTTTCTACTCAGGGCACAAGGCCCAAAATTTGGGGTCAGGGGTGTCATTCGATTAGATCAACCCCAGTACGCGACTGGTACTTAATTTATCGACCCCGAAAGGATGAAAGGCAAAGTCGACCTCGGCGGAATTTGAACTCAGAACTTAAAGACAGACGAAATACCGCTAAGGATTTCGCTCGGCGTGCTAACGTTTCCGACAGTTTACCAATAAATTAATATGCATAAAAGATACGAAAAAAGATGTGGATCTCTTCTAAGAATTTTTTCAGATGTCCATACAGTGACGTGTCTGGAACGGGTGGATCTCATAGAAATATTTTTCCAAAGATGCCGATGACACCAACTGAATTTCAAGGAATGCAACTGCTTGATTGTTCTATTAAACATTTGCATCACGGATGTTAGATTTTCAGTCTTACTAGAGGGCCTATAATCTTTTGCAAAGATGCGCACCTTTAACTGCAGGTGTTAAGACATCTTATCATCCGAACTGATACATGCCTTCATTTCATCTAGAAATTTCTCAACGAGAGCCATGAACCACTCATCTTCGGTCAGAGGCTATAGCAGAAGACACTTGTCACATGTCCATAGAGTGATTTTTCTGGGACGGTTGGATCTCATAGAAATATTTGTCCAAATGTGATGATGGCTCCAACTGGATTTCGAGCAATGCAAATGTTTGATTTTTCTGTTAAGCATCTACATCATGGATGTTAGATTTTCAGTTTTGCTAGATGGCCTATAATCTTTTGCAAAGATGCGCACCTTTAACTGCAGGTGTTAAGACATCTTATCATCCACACTGATACATGCCTTAATTCCATCTTGGAATTATTCAATGAAAGCCATGGACCACTCATCCACGGTCGGAGGCTATAATAGAAGACATTTGTCCGAGGTTCTGTCCAGTGGTATCCCACATGAAAGTACCAGGCGCGCAATTGAGCTTCTAAATCACTTATACCCGAAGAAAAAAATCAAAAAAATTTGCATCAATAACTTTAAGACTAGGAGCGTGAAACTCATTTCATATTATTCCACTCTATTGCGCATTATTGAGTACGTTTTTATTTAATGTGTATGAAACGAAGCCATCACACACACAAATACACACGCAGATGCACATAGATATATACACATAGTGATATACATATATGCAGATAGACGGATAGATAGATAGATAGATAGATAGATAGATAGATAGATAGATAGATAGATAGATAGATAGATAGATATTACATACTTATGTATTCACATATACATGTTAGTCTTGTACATATATACAAGCCGGCAGAATTATCAGCACACCGATCAAAATGCTTAGAGAGAGAGGGGGAGAGAGACTATTAGTGTGTGTCTGTGTACGCTACACACTTGTTACGGAATGTGGCTGACATTTAGGTAAAAGTCTTGTTTACGATGAAATTATTGTTGAAGTGTTTTCTACAGAAAACTAAGAAAAGTGAAGCTATCTCCAAAGTTACGGAGAGAACGTTAGATAAGAGGTTCGGTAGACAGACAGACAGACAGACAGACAGACAGACAGACAGACAGACAGATAGATAGATAGATAGATAGATAGATAGATAGATAGATATTATGCCTAACCGAAAACGATCACAGCCACATCATCCAAACAGACCGGGTGAAACCGGGCTTAGCTGCTAGTATATATATATATATATGGTGGTGGTGGTGGTGGTGGTGGTGCAGAAAATTCAGGAAGTGGGGTAAGTTGTCGTGCTGGTGCAGGAGGAGGAGGAGGAGAGGATACGTATTATTATTTACCCCTATCCAGTTCCATCCCTGACAATGCTTATGCAAGTAAAACTAGAAAAAAGACCTTGACACGAAACTCTTATCTAAAAACCCTGAACGATACATTAAACTTGAGATGTTTTCGAAATTGTTCGTGGACAGACTTAAAATTGGTAGCCTTTGTATTCATAGGACTAAAACAAGTAAAAGAATAAAATAATATAAACGAGATTCCAAGCAGTTTCCGACTACCAAATTCATTCGCAAGGCACTGGTACGATCACGGCTGTAATTGAAGGCACTGGCACAAGATGCCACCCTGTGGGAGTGAACCTGAAACCACGTGGCTGCAAAGCCAATTTCTTAATCACAAAGCCACTTTGGAAAACCGAATCAAAAGGCTAACTATAAACCTGAAAATGGTCAAAGACCTTCAAATGCTATATATTTGAGAGTTCTTTAAGAATCGGTCCAAGGATCACAAAGTACCCCCATCGTACACCAATCTGTTACAAGCTTCATTCACCTTCGATGTGTCTCACCAATGTTTTCTCTTGATTGATTTCTCTGAAGTTAAAACTGAATTGAAAACATTCACTCGGAAACCAGGTTGGTTTGAAATTCAGCTAAAGATACGCTGTAAATATATTTCTGTTAAAATTATAACTTTTTGCATTAGCAATCGACACGACGAGATAATGTTAATTAGTAACTGAAGAGAGTATAGATAAAAACAACATTTTGAGAAAATAATTAATTGAATAAATAAAATTAAGAAAATAAAGAAAAACATCAATAATAAATTTTTTTTTTTTTTTTTGTATAATCGATCTGCAAAATTGATTAATTGTAAATATAAATACGGCTAATTTATACAACATCAAAGAGAAAAACCTTTTATCAGTAACAGATGAAATAGTTTTATCTCCGGACGATGATGATGATGATGATGATGATGATGATGATGATGATGATGATGATGATGATGATGATGATGATGATGATGTGGAGGAGGAGTGGGTTTGGAACGTTGTTGTTGGTGGTGACAGTGGCGGTGATCGTATCGCTTCATCATCATTATCATCATCATTACCATCGTCGCCGTCATCATCACCATGGCGACGATAATAGTATAGTGAACTCAATTACATCACGTGGTATTATCTCAACTCTGGATCAGATGGCAACTGTACGGAAGTTTTAAATTATGATTTTCTATTGGATACAAATCGGCGGTTGTTGATCAATACAGAACTCGTGATGGCAGTATCGATAGTTCGAAACTCGGCTCTTGTACTGTGTCCTCTGCGTATCTATCACGCTTTAGCATCACGTAGGCATTACGTGTAACGAAAATAACAACTATTTCTTCTGTGATGGCTATTTTACATTCAAGAATTTGCAGCCAGATCACCTCACCTCTCTCCAAGCTTAAAGAGAGGAAAACGTGGAAAACATATTTTCAAACTAAAGTACCGCCGTCATTCACCAGCAAGCATAAAATCAGAGCAGCTTTCTTCAAATGTTTTAGATGCCTGTGTAGTCTCGAGGAGGCATAGATATCTTCATTGAAAGTCTCTTAGGATTAGGGATATTACAATAGCTAACATTTCCTTAAACCTTTAATGCTTAAACCGGTCATAACTGGTCCAAACATTTTGCCTGTTTTACATTCAAACTGACCAGATCTGGCTTCTCGTACCTACCGTACAGTGTAATTCTAAAAAAGTAAACAATCATATCATCAAAATCTCAAATCTCTGCAAGATAACGATTAATTCAAAACAATGGAAATGAATATTACAATTGAAAGGGTATTTTTAATAGTAGAGGGTTAAATTTTTTCAGACACTTGAGTGAGATGTGACAGAGAGTTTTTTCCACCAGATATCAAGAAGCGAGCTAGCAAAATTGTTAGCCCGTCTTACAAAATGCTTAGCGGTACTTCTTTCGGTTTGAAGTTCTGAGTTCAAATGCCGCTAAGGTCTCACTTTTTGTTTCCCTTTTTTCGTGGTCGATAAAATAAGTACCACTCGAGCACAAAGATCGATGTAACCGACTTAACCGCACCCCTGTAAATTTGCTGTCCTTGGGTCAAAATTCGAAATCCCATTGCACTGTACTATAAGAAAGGTTTGACTTCAATTTCTAGCAGGTGACTCCATTGTAGCTAACTCGAAAGCTTGGGTTAATTAACAACACTCTTAGTTTAGATTTCCCCACTTTACTCCGATGTTACGAATCAAATGTACTCACTTGAACTTCCTGTCCAAAAATAAGTTTCCGAGTTATGTAATAAGAATCTAAAGATTTAATTGAAGGCACCACCCGTGGACTTGTCACCATATAACGCAGGGTGATTAGTTTCATTCTCATTATTACGTTATAGTTTGATTAATAGTTGATTTATTTATCTATTTATTTTAATGGAAATTCATTAAATTCAAAAACTTAAGTAATTAAAAGAGATTTTGGCATATGCATCCAATTAATTCTGTCGGGGGGAATAAATTTTCGGTAAAATTGCAGTAAAATTTGAAATAGTAGGAATTGGATTAAAGCAGCGAAACTTTTTCTCCCGAAATAATAATTTTTTTTTTAAAAACAAAAAATATAAATATGTATATATTAAAAATATAAATAGATCCATAAAAAAAAAAATACAGTACTCATTAAAGCGTGTGCCGATATGCTCATTTAAATTCACATTCATTATATGTTTATCCAGCGGGAAAATATTCCTTTCACCAGAATGCCTTCTAGAAATGAAAATATATTGGATACCAGCAACAACAACAACAAAAGAATTTTTAAATAAATGAATGAAAAATGCAGCAACAATTAAAAACATTCCAGGTGTATTTCTTTCTTTTTCTCTTTCATTTTCGCATTTTAGAAAATTCATCTTAGTTTTTAAATTTAATTTTTTTATTTTTCATTAATTTTATTATTTTAATTTTTGCTCTCTTTCTTTTCTGTGTTTCAAAAATTTTATTTTATTTTATTTTATTTTATTTTATAAATTTTTGCCTTCCTTTTCTTTTCTTTTTTATTGGTTTGGTTTTCAAGGAAGCGGTCTGCTTCTGGCATTATTCAAATGCATTCTACTGAGCATTATACTAAGTATTGTGATAGTCGCAGAATTCCAAAGGTTTTCATCATTGATAAATTACTTTCAAACGAAGCAGCTGTTAATAAATTGGGGTTTTTTTCTTTAAAAAAAAGAAGAGTACTAAATTCTATAAATTGGTATATATAATCATTAAATTTGCAGAATTAATGGAGACAACGTGAGTGTTTCGATCTCTGGTGAACATAAAGCAGAATAAACAAAAAAACCATTACATTTCATTTGAATTCATTAACGTTGCGACTAAAGATGGAAACAACATCAAAATCACGATATCCACAACTTAAGGCGGCGAGCTGGCAGAAGGGTTAGCACGCCGGGCGAAATGCTTACTGGTATTCCGCCCGTCGCTACGTTCTGAGTTCAAATTCCGCTGAGGTCGACTTTGCTTTCATCCTTTCGTGGTCGATGAAATAAGTACCAGTTACGCACTGTGGTCGATGCAATCGACTATCCCCCTCCCCCAAATTTCAGGCCTTGTGCCTATAGTAGAAAAGATATCTACAACACCTCTAAAAGATGCATAAGGTTTCGACCAGATCTGCAAGACTTGTCAAAACTTGAATGTGTTTGCGCTCGAACCTGCTGGAAATATTCCCCAAAGCGTTATGACGTCTTATTCTACGATAATAAGAGGAAAGTACGCGTTGAATAAAGTACAGTGATACCTCGCAGAACGAGTTTTATTCGTTCTATGACTGAGCTCGTCTTACGATCTACTCGTTTTACAAATCAATTTTCCCCCCATTGAAATTAAATAAAATATAATTAATCCATTCCAGCCCACCAAAAACCAATCAAAATTATTTTTATGTGCTTTAAAACAGAATAGGTGTAGTTACAAGTAAAATGACAACTATAAAAAGAGAGAATGCAAAAGAAATATGTAAACTGGTTTTATTAACTGAATTACCTTAAAGTCTTGTACTGCGGATTTCCGCTCTTACTGCGAGTTTACACTCGTACTTCAAGACAAAGATTTGCACAAGTCTCGGCTCGTACAGCAAATTTCTCGTACAATGGTTCACTCGTACTGCGAGGTTCTACTGTAGTCTGAAAGTAGGCTTGTTCTGTCAAGTCTATTACTAATATCGTCTTACGACTGATATTAATTGTAGGTTTGATAAATCATGTGAGCAACAACGACGACAACATCAACAACCGCAACAACAACAACAAATTGACATAAATGAAATGAAATAAATATAAGATTATGTGGTATAGAATCTATAAGTTCTTCGTGGTGGTAGGCGTAGTTAAAATGTTATCGATAGAGGAAGAAGGATAGGCAAAGCTGAACGGGAGAAATTTGGATTTACAAGGAAAAACGATGTAATTCCATTACCACAAAGCAAGGTGAAACGCCGACAGAATCATTAGAGCGTCGAAAAAAATCTTAGTGGTATTTCATCTGACATATTGGATGAATGAAAGGCGAAAGCTAGCTCGGGAGAAATTGGAACTCCAATCGTGAAATGCCAAAGGAGGGCGAAAAGTGATATGTAGCGCTCAATATCCCAAACAAGGCTCGAAACCGCTTCGTATGGACGTGACCAGAAAACAGTCACAGACAAATGTCGGGAGAAGCTTTACACTACCCACTCAATCATATCATACACATCTACGCACATACACATCTACGCATACACATATACCAACACAGACAAACACACACACACACACACACACACACACACACACACACTCGAGAGGATCACGATTTAGTGAAAAATTCATTCTTGCCCGAATAAACAACTTAAAATAATATTTATTTAATTAGATTTAATTAATATTTATGGTGTTTAAATGAAATGTGGCATTTTCTTCTGTGAATTTTCTCTCAGTCAAAATTTTGAAATTTTTAAGATTTTATTTTATTTCATTATATTTTATTTTTTATGTGACTATGTTTCCGTTCACCGCTTTCTTGACTTTCCGGGAGATTTTAAACTGCTTCAAAAGCAGAAACAAATATTTCATGTTTAACTTTTTTTTAATGGATAGTATGATCTCACAGTCTGAAATTTTTCTGAAAGAAAATATAGTGCAGCAGAGATATACATATATATATATATATATATATTTGTGTGCCTGTGTTTCGTAGCAGTATCTACTCAGATTTAGATGCAGTGCTTCATCAAGGATCTCATTTGAGCCCTCTAGAGTGTCAGCAATTGGTGAATGAAATATTTTCTAGCCTTAAGGAAGTGACGCGGTCCTAACCATGCTAAGAATGTGCTATCAACTGCAGAAATTCTTGGCAATAGGCAATAGCGAAGATCGACACATCCACTTAATTTCCTCACAAGTTCCGGAAATATTATTGATAATAATATACTGAAAATAAGTACGATGGGATTGAGGGAACATTAAAAGTCCAAAGCAAGTTATTTTCTGATTTAGTTACGCCATTCTTCACAGTAAGCTCAAATCTCACAAACAAAGATTTAGCCTTTTGTCCATTCCTCTGTGCTGATACAGTTACAAATATCTATATGACGGTGTTGATTGTCTCAAATTTTATTTCTTACCCTTCACTAAGTATCTCCCTATAAAAGTCAGAACTCTTTTGTCTATTGATACCTATACAATGAGCCGTGCAATCACACTTAAATAGTCTCTGTTTTACAATAATGTTTATATAAGGCTGACGACTAAGAGAATCACTGGAGCGCCGAATAAAATGAATCGATGTATTCGATCATGCACCTTTTTTTTCTCTGAGAAATAATGTAATGAACAGAAAGTTCCTGTGTGATCGCATGAACAGCAATCGAAAATTTGATTGTTATTCGATCAACCAAATTTTCCATAAAACTGCACCATAATAGGAAAGGACTCATTAGATCTTACGGTACAGCACATAGAAACAAAGGATTAATCATGGCTGGAACGCCTTGATTATTGATCTGATCGATCAGCGTTGACCTGGATCAAAGCGAAAATGAACAACAAGAAATAACAAAGCCTGTCATGGTCTTCAAATCTTATTTTACAATTGGCAATAGTCTAAAATGCATAAAACACTAATTTGTAACACAGTCTTAAAAGCATAATAATCGGTGGGAGAAAGAAGAAAAAGAGATAAGAAGAAAGAGAGAGGGGGAGGGGAGAGAGAGAGAGAGCAGTGGATCATATCAACATCAATACAGAACTGTGAGTTATTTATCGATCTCCCACTGCTACTCCGTCTCTCTTGTATATTAAAACACAAAGTTCAGTTTAGGGGAAGGGTGCAAGACATTGTACTCGTTGCTCTACCGATCCTGAAATCTATATAATATCGATTTCTAAAATAAACACAAGATCTTGATCTCTGTACGATTCAATCATTACGGTGCAGTACATATTTAGGACATATCTTATAGAACTTGATATGTTGAATACATTTTATAGTATAATTCCGATCAATTCTATCTTATTATACAGTAATATTAAATCGATTCTTTTACTGGAAACTTATTTAATCAACCCAGGAAGAATTTTTTTATTTTTGTAATTAAGACAGACGGAGAGTAATTTCGAAGTGACGGGGTTAATAGATACAATTGATCCCAGCACAAGCCTGGATCTGGTACCTCATTTTTACAACCTGCAGAGGGAGCAAAAGGCAAAGTTGACCTCAATGGGTTTTCGAAACAAATACCACAAAGCACTTTATCCAAGGACTAATGGTTGTGCCAATCCAAAACTTTGGATTGGCACAATCCAATATAATGTAAAGTTGACTTCTACAAGATTTGAAATACGAAAAGCTAGAACAAAGAGCATGATGCATTTTGTCAGACGTGTTCCAACGATTCTGCTAATTAATTACGTTGCAAACCCTGGAACACTAAAAGGCAAAGTGGAACTCAGCAGGATCTGATGAAAGATGTTCGTAAAGCGACGTTACCAAAATGTATCAGAACACACACCACTTTCATCCATTCTTAAACGTTGACTTCAAATTTTGGTACAAGACCAGCAATTTCGAAATCGATCTCGACGGGATTATCCAATCTTAAATATTAATTATTCATACAAGATTAATGTAAATATTTGTGGTCACCCTGGCTGTAGTATAACAAAGCAATGATTGCTGTGTAACACCACTCTTCGAGTTCAAATTTCCAAACAGATTATTTTGTTGCACGAATGACGTAATAAAGAGATATTTTGAAAACAAAAACGAAATTAGATAAAAAATGTTGTTTACTTTCCGTTTATTTATATTTGTTTAATTTTTTTTCTTTTCTTTTGCTTTCTGTTTTACCTGCGACAGTGGCAGATATCAAGTTTATATGTGCTTTGTGTTCTTTTATAACTTTCTGGGGTTTTTTTTTTTCGATGTTATTCTTCCAAGAGTTGGCCTTGTTAGAACTAGTTTTCTTGTTCTGCTTTTTTAGTGACGAAATTTTTCCAAAAAAGTTTCAAACTTTTTTTTTTTTCACAGCAAGAGAAATAAAATGTTTCGTAAAAAAAATTAAGAAAAAGATAGAGCAGGAAAATTTGATAAACACAAAAGGAATCATATTAAAATTGGTCAAAGAAATGGATTTTATTAGAATCGCATCGGTTATTGCATTTTTATAAAATTCTTTTAGTTTTCCATCTTTTTATATTTTCATTTATAATTATTTGTCAGTTTTTCTAAATGTGGTAGCCATTGGCGGGAGAATAACGAAAATAGAGGATGTTGAGGATGCTGTTATCATTTAAACCCGGGTTGTCTCAGATTGAGCAAATTTATGATGAAATGCGTCTTATCTAAGTCCATTGTGTGAAGGTGCGTGGCTCAGTGGTTAGGGCATTCGGCTGACGATCGTAAGGTCGTGAGTTCAATTCCTGGCGACGCGTTGTGTCCTTGAACAAGACACTTTATTCCACGTTGCTCCAATCCACTCAGCTGGCAAAAATGAGTAGTACCTGTATTTCAAAGGGCCAGCCCTATCACATTGTGTGTCACGCTGAATCTCCCGGAGAACTAAGTTAGGAGTACACGTGACTGTGGAGTGCTCAGCCACTTGCACGTTAATTTCACGAGCAAGCTGTTCTATTGATCGTATCAGCTGAGACCCTTGTCCTCGTAACCGACGGAGTGCTCCTATACATGTATATATACATACATACATATACATATATATATATATATATATATATATACATGTATATATATACATATACACATATATAAACTTGTAGTGCAATATATTGATTCAAGAAACCCCGTGGCAATCATAGAGAAGCTCTTCTTGCGGAATCGGCAAACTGACCACATAGTAATCCAGTAATCCAATACGGAGGAGTATTGTGTAGAGTTTTATGTAGCCTGAAATCCTGGAGAACCAATCTATGAAATTATTTCATGAAGAGTGCATTGACCATAAAAAAAGTGGGGAGGTATGAGCAGCAGTAGCAGCAGCAGCAGCAGTAGTAGTAGTAGTAGTAGTAGTAGTAGTAGTAGTAGTAGTAGTAGTAACAACAACAGTAGTAGTAGTAGTAGTAACAACAACAGTAGTAGTAGTAGTAGTAACAACAACAGTAGTAGTGAAAACAGCAGTGGCGGCAGTAGTAGTAGTAGTAGTAATAGTAGTAGTAGTAGTAGCAGCAGCAGCAGTAGCAGCAGCAGCAGCAGCAGTTGTAGTAGTAGTAGTAGTAGTAGTTGACGTTGCTTTGTCACGTAATGAATTTGATTGTGTTTGTGTGCGTTCGAGGATGTGTAAATGTTTCATCACACCTCTGTGTGTGTGTCTGTGTGTGTGTGTGTGTGTATGTTTGTATGTATGTGTGTGCAGTAGCTGCAAATGTTGCTGTTTTTCTTTTTTCCTATTATGTTTCTTTTTTTTTTTCGTTTGTTCTTTTTTATTTTGCTCTTCTTTATATTCATGCCTTCTATTTCTTTCTCTTTCTTTCTTTCTTTCTTTCTTTCTTTCTTTTACTCTTCTTATCTCACCGCACCATCCCTGCCACTGCCTTCTCAATTAATTTCGTTTCGGTCTCTTTTTTTTTCTTCTTTGTATTTTATTGTAATTATTCATTTTTTTGCAACCAACGAATCGCTTGACCAACAAACCATATAAACTTTAATACAGAGGCTCAGCATGGAATATCAAAAACTATGATAATAATAATAATAATAATAATAATAATAATAATAATAATAATAATAATAATAAAAATAACAATAACAATAATAATAATAATAATAATAATAATAATAATAACAACAACAACAACAATAATAATAATAATAATAATAATAATAATAATAATGATGATGATGATGATGATGATGATGATATTAACAACAACAATAATGATGATGATGATTATGATGATGATGATGAGGATGCTGATGATGATGATGAATAAAGAATATGAAGGAAGAAAACAAAGAAAAAGAAGAGAAAGCGGGTAGGGGAAGGAAAAGTGTTCTGATCATCGGTTAACTGTGATTTCTAATGACCTTTAATTAATCAATGTATTATTTTACCTCCTGGTCACTCACTGGAAAAGATGGCAACATTATCAAGTCAATATTATTTAAAGAAAAAGAAAACAAAATAAAATATTATATAAATAAATGAATAAAACACAAGAAATGCTGTTTTAATCTAACGGCCAAAGTCGCATTACGCCATTTCTGGAGACGTGGAGTGCTGTGTTAGGGAGGCGGGGTACTGTTTTGTTAGTAATTACAGGTTTTGATTACTTTCATTTTTTTTTTTTTACTTGTTTTGGAGTGTATATATGTGTGTATGCTTCATTTTGTATTTTTGCTTTTCTTGTTGGTGTATTTTGTGGCATTTGTTTGCGGATTTTTCTGTATATTGATGTTGTTGTTGGTGATGTTGTTCGTCGTGATACAGAAGGAACATGTAGAAAACATGGTTCGACGCTAGTGATTTGTTTTTTTTTATATATATTTTTTCTATAATTTATATTATTGGAAATTTACGTTCTGAGTTCAAGTCCTTGCTCTTCTGCATCAATCGGATTCAAATATCGACACAAGGTCAGTAACTTCAAAAGTATTCAATTCCTCGACGGAATTTGAACTCAGATAGCGAACACTGACGAAACGTAGCGAAGCAGTTTGTCAGACATGCTAACGATACTACCAGCTTGCCCGCCATTACACTTGCTCCTAAATTCTTTCTATTATAGGCATAACACCCGAAATTTGGAGAGAGGGGATTGGTCGATTACATCGACCCCAGTGCTCGACTAGTACTTATTTTATCGACCCCGTAAAGATGAAAGGGAATGTAAACCTCGGCGGAATTAAAACACAGAATGTAAAGAAGAACAAAATGCAGCTAAGGAGTTTGTCCAGCGTGGTAACGATTTTCACAGTTCGTCTCTTTCGCTCTTGTAACGGAATTTTAAAAAAAACACTTATTAGTAGTAAGGATTTTATGGAAAAGGGTGATAGTCATAATAGTAGTGGGGTGGGGATGTCGATGGTAGTTTTATTGGTGGTGATGATGATGATGTGAACTATGGACAAATGTAAAAGAAAATTCTGAAGCGAGCAAACTGCAAAAAAAAAAGATGTTACTGATCTCTCGCCAACAAAATGGCTGCTTTCATTGACCGCTCGAACGAGAATCCATTACTTACACATTGTGTTTGTCATTAAAGTCACCAATGTGCAGTCCTCAACCCCCGGTGACACAAGACTGACTCTATTGCAAGCAATCCACTGGATATTCTACCTGTCTTCCCAAACATCGTCCTTTTACATGACAAATTTCCAAATCATTGCGGCTGTCCTCGGCGTTAAGAACAACCTGATTATAGAACTAATGAAATATGCTGGAGCCGCTACGTGTTTGCTTGGTCTGGAAGAAAGACGAGCCAAATGAGTTAATTATCAGCAGACAGACATGAGCTTTCATGGATTGTCGTCATTGTTTTCTGGAGAGGTGGTCAGCTTTGATTGAAAAACGCTTTTCAAGCCATGATCATCACTTTTTATTTTCTAATGCTTCGAGGCGTGACTTGAGAGGTATTTGGCTTTCATTTTTAGCAGGTCGATGTACCACACAGACGCCGCGTAGTTAGTGTTGGGTTTTCCTATTTGTTGCTGCTGCACCGATGCGAAAAGGTAGCAGGGCTTAGCCGAGGGTTACTTGAGTTTTGTGGAGTATCAACTACTGATCAAATTCGAAATATTATTTGACTCCAAAGAGAAAAAAACAAATGCTATTTTGGGGAGCACAGATTTAGATAAAGTTTACCTATATAGGTCCACACAGAGATTTTGTAGTTTAGCGTCGGTAGCGACATTGAGAACTTTGAATTACATGCTATCTTAGACGTAAGGTGAAATAGTACAAGATTGTTTCTTTGATATGAACAACGTTTGTCTCTATATCTTGTGATGGAGGTATTTCTGTTCTTAATAATGTACATGCGTAATGTAGTTCAGCATTTAATCAATTATATTAATCCTAATGATACAAGGTGCCGCAGAGCATAACGTAGGTTTCTCTCTAAGATCAATATGCCTGTCTGTATTGATTACTGATGACGTTTGAAGCCAATTCACTTCGTTTACACAGTTAATCATGCTGTGAATGAAATAAATATCATCCTTCTTTATCGCTTCTTGACAAAATTTTGTAGAATTGCGTCTAATTAGGAATTAATTATTCATCCTCGAGATATGAAACAAAGTCTTCCTTTTACTCCTTCTCTCCCTCTCTCTTCCTTCTTCCTCTCCCTTCTTCTCTCTCTATCTCTTTCTCTCTCTCTCTCTAGTGCTCTCTCTGTCTTTCTTTCACTTTCTCTAAATTTACGAAGTAGTTCTCCTAAAAACCCCTGATTAGCTGACGCCGGTTTCACGGAGTTTAGCTGGCAAAGAAAATTGATCTTCTGGGTGGAATGCAAGCGACTACGGTTGATAAATTATATAAATTTCTTTATTCATATTTCGAGCAAATAGTAATAGCTAGGATTACGTCACCTTCATCGACTCCCCACCACCACAACAACCACTACCACAATCCACCCCACCACCACTACCACAATCCACCCCACCACCACTACCACAATCCACCCCACCACCACTACCACAATCCACCCCACCACCACAACCACCACTACCATAACTACCGCTACTGCCATTTATTCTATTCACAGATATCTAATTCAATATCTATAACTTTGGGATTAAATTCAAAGTCCACGGCAATTGGAAACAAATTCAGAAAGATAAAACAGTGATTTAGCAGTCTTCAAACATCGCCAATCTTCCTCGTCCATGTACACTTGACCGTCTTCACTGGACAGTCTAGTCTGACCTGGTACAAAGGAGAGTTTATTAATGAAGATCAAAGCAAAATGATCCGAAATAAGGACCCAGCATTGTAGACCTGCGAAATAATCTCATATTTGAGTGAACTTTAGAAAAAAAATGGTGATAGTAGAGGTGATATTGAGGTTGGTGGGGTGAGGGTTGGTGGCGGTGATGTTGATGGTCGTGGTGGTGGTAGAGGGGGTTTTGAAGATGATGGTGAATGTAGTTGCGGATGGGCATGGTGGTAATAGTCGCACAGGAAATGGTAGTGGTGAGGGCGGCGGGCAGAGGGGAACTATAGACCTGGAATTTTTGGACAGTTAGTGATGTTATTTCATCATTTCTTTCGTAACTAAAACCAATATAACAACATACATACATACATACATGCATACAAACACACATACACATATATGAAGGGCTTCTTTTAGTTTCCATCCACAACATCCACTCATAAGGCTTTGGTCGGTCCGAGGCAATAGTGGAAGAAACTCACCCGAGGTGCCACGCAGTGGGAGTGAAACCGGAGCCATGCGGTCGTATTGAAAATCCTTACCTGCTTCAGTAATTAGACAATGGCCATGCTGGGGCACCGCTTTGAAGGGTTTAGTCGAACAAATTGACCCCAGGACTTATTTTCATAGGTTTCTTTTGCATTACCGCTAAGTTACAAGAACATACACATACAAACACCGGTTGTTAAGTGTTGATGGGGGACAAATACATACAGAAACACATGCACGCACGCACGCACACACACACATATATACACACACACATATATATATATACACACACACACACACACATATATATATATATATATATATATATATATATATATATATATATATATATATATATATATATATGTATATATATATATACAACGGGCTTCTTTCAGTTTCCGTTTACTAAACCCACTCACAAGCCTTTGGTCGGCCCCGAGCTAATCAACGTACCACGAAATGGGACTGAACGCGGACCCATGTGGTTGAGAAACAAGCTTCTTACCACATAGCCACGCTTGTGTCTATAGAAGATATTTTTAATAACACAATTTTTAAATGTGTTCATAACATCATAATTATTGAAATCTTAATGCTGGTAATTAAATGAATTTCTAACTTCAGATCTAAGTATATAATTTAAAATATAATTGAAAGAGTTTTGGAAATGTGTTTGTCTAGCAAGTTACTTGATTCGGAGTCATATGTCGCAAATGAGACAATTACACAGTAGAAAAGTCAGCCATTTTAGTTATTTACAAACACGAAACTGTGAAATTCACTTTTCGTTTATTTCTTGGTGTCAAATTTTGACACCACAAGAAAGATACGAAAAGGAAATTTAAGATTTTCTCTGGTTTTTAAGTGGCTAAAATTGCTCTTCTACTATGTAGTTAATTCAAAATAAATTAAAACAGTTTATTATTTAGCCATAAAATATATGATGAAATAATTCTGTTTTATTGTACTTTTTACTAAAACTAAACCTCAAAATTTACGTTATATGTATTTAAAATGTTTAATTCAATAGATAATTAATAAATATATATTTATAATTTATACAAAAATTAAATTGCTGTAATATAAGTAAATAAAATACTGAAATTATTTCTTAAGATATCGCATAATTTTATTTAAAAAAAAAAACAGAAAAAAATTTCAATTCCATTGTCAACATTACTCACATTTTTTAAAGTGCTTTAGGCAACCCTATGAATACCCTAAGGCTTCTGTAAACGGGCACATAAATTGCCTTACGTGACCCTGTGAGTTACCTGACGCTTTTCTAGGTGTACATACGTATTACGTTGGGCGCATGTGTTTATTTATAACAAAATACTAAAAGTTGTGTTTGGAATATTTTTCAATAACAAAACTTTTACATATGTCGTCTTTCATAATTTATGGACAACTGTTTTTTATACCCTGTAATATTAGTACTAGATTCTTGATTTATTATTTCATATACGAAGTATAAATTCTGTGAATTTATATTTGAATGAAAAAATAAAGCAATAATTACTTCAAAATTATCAAACTTACTTGACATGAAATTATACATAAAATATAGTTTTGCTGTCATAACAATGAACTTATTTAAAAATCAAGGAAAATATATAAGCTTTCAAACGAAGCCACATACCCTGGTATTACCATAAAAATATCGATTAATTCCACGTTTATCTAACGAAACAAAATATAAATATATGCTAAAAAGATGATGCAGTAAAATCGATTCTTTGTATTATGAAGCCGAAGGTCCAGCTCAAAAACGCACAGTCGAGGGCCCAGTTCAAAAACGCATGGCAAGTCTTGTGTAAGACAGTTCGTTAAACATTGCTCCACTCAACATGAGTATCCACATCAGCTGTAGGTCATCTTTACAACTGACTTGTGTCCAATCCTGTGGGACGGAGAGCTTTCACGGATAGGAATAACGAGGACCCGATGTTTAATTTCTGTTTTAGAAAGTTTATTATGATACTTCGATTTGCCCCATAGGCCTAGTCAGGATAAAGAATGATTGGATTTTAACACATACATGGGTTTCCAAATTAGGAGAATCACATAGTCGGTTCAATAAATCTCCAGATGAATGTATGATGTATTGTTTTATCAAACGCTGATTTATGTACGGCAACGTTGACCCTGGTGGTATTTGAACTCAAGATTTGGAGGTTGTGTTTTACAGTCGACTAAATAAATCCCCCTAGGGTTTACTCTCATGCGACGCAGCAGCGATGGACTGGAAGAATCCTCGTAGCAGGCCCCGCGTCACATGGCTGGATGTGATTGAGGAAGATCTCCAGACACTCGACAAACACTTGGAGGATGCAGAGGGGCTGGCACGGGACTCCCAGCGATGGAGGGCACTGGTTGGCCTGGCCGGTTCTATGCATGATAATTCCTCGGGGACCAGTAATTTGGAATGACCCACCCCCCAATCTCATCAAGCAAGATCATGGAGGAGAAGCAGCAAGTTGAAGCGAATAAACCAGAGTTAATGACTGATATGACATCAATCATGGGATGATGAAAGGCAAAGATGATTCCGATGGCATTTCAAAATACAGTCTAATAAAATCACAGCAAAATAGAATAAGCCATTTGCAAAGCTATTTTACCACTTTTACACTCTTTTACACAAACCCAATATTTAGAACACACACACACACACACACACACACACACACACACATACATACATAATACATATATATATATATATATATATATATATATATATATATATATATATATACGTATGCAGATAGATAGATAGATAGATAGATAGATAGATAGATAGATAGATAGATAGATAGATAGATAGATAGATATGTAATGTTATAGTTCCAGTTTTTCTATATTATTTATATATTTTCCAAGTAGAGTATTTTTTCATATCTTTGATTACGAATTCCCATCAGTTCGAAAATACATAAAAGGTGTTAATATTCTTTTATCCACTTTTAATTGTTTTTTACTTATTATTACTATAATAATAATAATTATTATTATTATTATTATTATTATTATTATTATTATTATTATTATTATTATTATTATTGTTATTACTAATACTGATATTAATGTAGCTGAAGTGAAGGTGGTGGAGGTGGTGCTAATGGCGGTGGGCAGAATCCAGTTGAGATGTTTGGTCGTTTACTGTTATATGCGTCAACATTAAAAGCTTTTGTTTATATTGATTTATATTTTGGGTTTTGATGTTGCTTTCATTGTTGTTATTGCTATCGTGTAAAGATTTCTAACTGTTGCATATGTGTTCGCACCAGGAGTGAAAGAAAGAAGGCTCGGATTTGTCACCTCCGTGTATTAGAGAGCCCCGGGCAAATTCCGGTGATCAATGATGCTTTGTTTTGAAACCCGTACACACAGGTGCGTACATATACGTGGTCTGATCAATAAGTATACGGACTGTTGCCGTAGTAACGAAGCTAAAGCACACAGAGTGAAACCGCTTAACACAGATTGATCTCGAACACTACTGTGCATGTGTACTAAGTTTTAACGTTCTAGCTGACTTTCGCTTCTGCAGCAGTGCTTGGAAGGAAGGTGTGTAGCGTGTGATGGTTGAATTGACAATGATAGAGGAAGTTGAGCAGAGAAACTGCATCAAGTTTTACCAAAAGCTTCGCGATACCTGCTCAGAGGCCTACGCAAAGATTTCAAAATTTTTTCATCGTTCTCGAAAGAGTCAAAGAGATCTTCTGAAACCCAAGTGTCTTTTTGGTCAGCTGAAAGAAGGTTTTGGCACAAATTTGGCAGACACGCGTCTCATACCCAAATCTTAAATGATAATGGACTGAACTGAACCGTAACTAATCTGCACATCCTCTGATAACTCATGGATGGTGATTCGACGATTTCCCCTCACAGCTGCATGCACATTTGTGATGTTTTTTCTCAGTCCTGCTGGTTGCGGATCTCCCAGAACGTTCGTCGATATCGACATTTTTCGGCCATATTGGAAATGTCTGAACCACTCGTACACTTGTGTGTGTCTCATACACATCTCTCCACACATCTCGTAATATTTATTATATTCTCCGCGCGTGTTTACATATAGTGAGAGATGCATGGCTTTGGAGTGTTTTAACTCTTCTTTCTAACAAACAGGTCTATATTACACCCTAACTTTTAATATATATATTTCGCCAATTTTGATTAGGTTTGCTGGCCACTTTATCATTAATTTTTTAAAGATAATGATTACTTATTTGAATTTTGAATTTATACTTGCTCATTAAAGTTCGTTTGGAAATGGCGGGACCTTCAGCTCAATCGACGCGCATGAAGAGGTAAATATATATTTTTAAAATAGTTTACTTAGTCAGCCTAGCTGGTGAGCTTTAAGATTCAATTGATACTGAGATATCTACCCTCCTCTTTGTAATTTTACAAATGTGGACCACCGTATGTTTGCTAGATTTTCCGAGCGTGTTTTCATATAGTGATAGATGCGTGCCTTTGGGGAGTGTTAGCTACTCTTTTTAGCAAACAGGTACATTTTGTGCCATAACTTTTAATATATATATATATATATATATATATATATATATATATATATATATATATATATATATATATATATATATATATACGCAGTGGAACCGAAACCGGAACCATTTGGTTAGGAAACAAACTTCTTGTCATGTAGATACATACGTACATACATACATACATACATACATAATACATACATACATACATACATACGTAGATACGTACGAATATACATAGCCTTCAATAAGAATATACGCACATATATACACACACACACATACATATCCGTCAATAAATTGTGTACCACAGAGTCTGTAAGAGAAATTTATGCCTTTCTATCAATGTTAAAATATTTGTGTCTTGCTCCAATATTAAAAATAAGTATCTCTTTTCTATCATTTCGATCTATGATCTCTAACAGGTTTTTTTAATTTTCAGTTCAATACTGGAAGTATCGATATAAATATTGTAAATATTTCTTTAAATTAAGATGGGTTAATAACCCAGGAAATTACAATTTCATATCAGATATTTTAACTTCAAACTCTTCATACCAACAAAGAATATGTTTTATAGTGTTTGCTTATACAAGTTCGTATAAATGTATATACTATATATCTTTTATGTGTGTGTGTATATATATATATATATATATATATATGTGGAGAGAGAGAGAGAGAGAGAGAGAGAGAGAGAGAGAGAGAGAGAGAGAGAGAGAGAGGGATACATACATGCGCGCATGCATATTATATATATATATATATATATATATATATATATAAATAGAGTTATTAATATTTCTAAGTCTCTCTAAAGGAGACTACGGCAGCGGTACTGGAAATTAATAGTTATCGCCAAGCCAACATGGCAGTCCCAAAATTAGGACGAAAGCTGCCGTGAATTAGCTCCAAGAAGCCATCGCCTCTAGCTAGCTATGTGACACACGAAACCTGTGTCCTTTATAACCTTCGAACAGGGGAGGTCAGCAGTGTCCCCCTGCTGGTTTGGCATCTGCAGACTAGACTAGTTTCAGGGTGTTGCCCCTTGTCAATGCAGAGTAGCCAAGCCTTAGCCAGGCGGCGCTGCTGACTATCTGCTCGAAGGTTATTTATCTAATTTCAGTGGAATCTATCCACTGGTTTTCAGAAATAGAGTTATTAATATTTCTAAGTCTCTCTAAAGGAGACTACGGCAGCGGTACTGGAAATTAATAGTTATCGCCAAGCCAACATGGCAGTCCCAAAATTAGGACGAAAGCTGCCGTGAATTAGCTCCAAGAAGCCATCGCCTCTAGCTAGCTATGTGACACACGAAACCTGTGTCCTTTATAACCTTCGAACAGGGGAGGTCAGCAGTGTCCCCCTGCTGGTTTGGCATCTGCAGACTAGACTAGTTTCAGGGTGTTGCCCCTTGTCAATGCAGAGTAGCCAAGCCTTAGCCAGGCGGCGCTGCTGACTATCTGCTCGAAGGTTATTTATCTAATTTCAGTGGAATCTATCCACTGGTTTTCAGAAATAGAGTTATTAATATTTCTAAGTCTCTCTAAAGGAGACTACGGCAGCGGTACTGGAAATTAATAGTTATCGCCAAGCCAACATGGCAGTCCCAAAATTAGGACGAAAGCTGCCGTGAATTAGCTCCAAGAAGCCATCGCCTCTAGCTAGCTATGTGACACACGAAACCTGTGTCCTTTATAACCTTCGAACAGGGGAGGTCAGCAGTGTCCCCCTGCTGGTTTGGCATCTGCAGACTAGACTAGTTTCAGGGTGTTGCCCCTTGTCAATGCAGAGTAGTATATATATATAAATCAAAGTTTATAGTATTAGAGAGCCATTACTGTCGATCTTATCAACTCTTTTCGTACCGAAGATAAGGTAGTTGCATGCTTATCTAAAACTTATGGTTGTCAGAGATGACAAGTATCAAAAAACAAGGGCAAACTTATTCGCTGCTTTTTATATACCTCCCATCTCTGAGGAGCGTGGTTACTTGTCCGATTACCTAATATCCAGCGCGAAAACAATTGATGATAGCGGCTGCGAGGGATCAATAAAACTGAGTAGTTTGATATGTCACAAATCTGTTGACAGATATACCGGTGCTTATCTTTTCTGACCTTATGGGCTCATACGCTGTATATACATATACATATATATATATATATATATATATATATATATATATATATATATATATATATATAGAGAGAGAGAGAGAGAGAGAGAGAGAGAGAGAGAGAGAGAGAGAGAGAGAGAGATGAATTATCTTGTCCTGTGCTCACAGGTACTGGAGGAGAAGTAAGAGTGCCCCCTCGTAACATCTGGTATGTCTTTGCCATGTTTATAGTGCCACATCATCTTTCTCTGACTACAAACAATTTTTGAGAAGAAGAAGAAGAAGAAGAAGAAGAAGAAGAAGAAGAAGAAGAAGAAGAAGAAGAAGAAGAAGAAGAACAACAACAACAACAACAACAACAGCAATTAATTTACTAATTGGCAGGAACTTTATTTATCGACAACAAAGAGATAAAGAGTAGTATTGACCGCGTTGCAATTCGATCCAAGATTGTCGAGATTCACAGCCGATAATGCAGCTTAAATATAATAACAAGTTAAATATAATAGACCATAATATGAATATTTACTTTAACATTCTCCATTTCCTCTCCAATATGTTTATGCCAGACAGATAAAAAAAAAATATTAATTTGACAACTGATAACAAACAACACAGAATACTTGGTAGATGAAAGTATGAGATAAATCAAGTCAGACGGCGAAAATGTTAGCCGAATTTTCATTATCGCTGCTGTGTTTAATGTCTTCCATTTTAAAATGTGTGGATTTTCATATATTTAAGCGATAATTTGTAACTATATCTTAGATATTTATATGAGAAAAAGATCGTTTAGTGCAAGTAAGTAAACGTATGTATAACATACATACATACTTACATACACACACACACATGCACATATGTGTGTGTGTGTGTGTGTGTGTGTGTGTAGATAGATATAGATATAGAAACTGATATATATATAGATATATATAGATATATATATATAGATATAGATATATATATATAGCTATAGATATATATATATATACACCCTGACATCCGAAACTCGGAGTTTTATCATGGCTACTGAATATGTGTCGCATATATATGTATATATATATATATATATATATATATATATATATATATATATATATATAAAACAGTGGGATTTCAACAGACTTTAAAATTACGAAGTAAAAATCGAAAACAAAAAACATTTTTAAACGATCAAATGTTCATACATAATCCAATGACAGGGAAAGATAATATCAAAGTGAATGTTCGGCGAACAATATAACAAACGTACATTGCTAAACGTTTGGTCGTATTGAGCTTTTATAGAATACTTTTATAGAATACGTGGACAAGAGAGAGAGAAAAAAGAAAAGAGGAGAGTAAAAAAAGTTGCTTTTACAGTTTCTGTCGTCTTGCGTGTAGTTCTTTTTCCGTTGTGTACTGCGCTTTGGGAATCAAAGAGTACCTTGTGTATATATATATATATATATATATATATGTTTTACCAGAAAAAAAACACTACATGAAAGACGACAGAAACTGTAAAAACAACTTTTTTTACTCATTCCTTTTCTTTTTTATCTCTCTTGTTCACGTATTCTATAAAAACTCAATTTCAGCGAACTTTTGGCAACGTACATTTGTTATATTCTTCGCCAAACATTTACTTTGATATTATCTATCCCTGTCATTGAATTTTATGTGAACATATAGTCGTTTAGATATGTTTGTTCGATTTCTCCTTCTTAATTTTAAACTCTGTTAAAATCCCATTCTTTTATATGCCTTCTTACCGTTGATAAGCACAAAATTGTTGGAACTAGTTTAGTATGTATGTAAATAAATCTATTTATAAACAAGAACAAGTTTTTCAAATTCAGGTTCATTTTCAAAAATAAATTCTATATTTTTCCTGCGTAGGCATACACCCTTCCTTTCCATATATATATACATATATATATATGTATATATATATATATATATATATATATATATATATATATATATATATATATATATAAATATATATAACTATATATATATATATATATATATATATATATATATATATATATATATATATATATATATATATATATATATATATATATATATATATATACATATATATATATATATATATATATATATATATATATATATATATATATATATATATATATACAGAAAAACAAAAGACGAGGGGATTCATAAATCCAGGTAGATATCTATAAAGCACCCAATACGAACGAATTTCTTCATGTACCTTAAACAATCAGATACGATTAAATTCACGTAGAATGAACATCCAAGGTAATATGATACATACATCTAAATATCGCTTCGAAGAATTCCAAGAAATTCAGAGAAGAACACAAGAGCAACTATGGAGAAAATCGCATCTTTAATTGGTAATTACGACATACATTACCAATGATGGTTTCTGTTCTGCCAGAATATATTTAGACACAGAAAAATGGTATAAAATACCAGTAAAGCTAAAACATGCGAAAATACATACTAACACAACGTTATCAGTGTAATCTAGAATGGGCTACATTAAAAACGAACTAAGAACAGATCTCCAATAGATGAACGCATGTAAAAAAAACGTTAAAACGAAATACAATATATATATATATATATATATATATATATATATTAATGTATGTAATGGCCTGGTAGATTCTAGAAAAGATGAACGCATTCATAGAAGCCGTCAAAGTATATTCTAAATGTATAATATATCGAACTGACGTGAAATCATAAAGTTATTTTCTCCGTAGCACGCAATATTTCTGCCATTGAAATAACGAACGCACATTTTGATCCGTCGATGTAATGTTAGCTTTGTTTTAGAAACCTGTTTCGTTGTTTAAATTGTCGTTAATGCACGCATGCAAATACATGCAAATTCACATTAATATAGATATATATGTATAAATAAGTCACTACATGTGTGGTGGGGGCGTGGGTCTGGTGCATATATTCAGAAATATATGAACATATCTGTCTACTTATATTTATATATACGTATATAGTGTCATAGTTTTATATAGAAATTCGTGTGTGACTATATCTGTTTGTGTATGCGTGAATGTGCGTGTGTGCGTGAATGTGCGTGTGTGCGTGAATGTCGGTATGTGCATGCATATGTGTGTGTGTGTGTGTGTGTGTGTGTATTTATCTACGCATGCATCATTGCTTATACAGTATGTATGTATGTATATACTTACATATATACATTTGTGTGTATATATATATAGAGAGAGAGAGATAGATAGATATAGATATATATATGTATGTATGTATATATGTATGCATATGTATATATACATATATATATACATATATATATATACATATATATATATATATATATATATATATATATATATATATATATATATATATATATATATATATATATATATATATGAACACTCATTCATATAAATTTATTTGAGCATTGTTTATTCGTATATACAGTGCGAGTCTGTGTGTTGTAGTATGTATGTGCGTGTATCTCTGTCTATTTTTCTGCAGTTAGAATACCGTTTATTTAATGCGTGCCTGATTCGATAAGCGAATGGAAAGTTTGTTAACCAGTTTAATATCGAACTCTTATTTTAAACATCATGTCATTTCTTACTATATTTCAGCAATCGTTCGACTTTCATTTAGATTATATTATTGTATTGCAACTGCTTTAAATAAAATACCTGTTATAGAATGCTAATATTTCAGTATTAATTTGATCAAAAGTGATTGTTTCAAGTAAACCGATACAAGCACCCACATGTGTAGACGTATGCACGCAGAGGCTTAGGGGGTTACGATATACCTACGAGGCGGTGCAGAACAGGTCCCGGCTTTAGGTAAAAGAAAATACAGGAGGATCAGTCGATTATGATTTTCTTCAACATATTCTCTTCTCAGATTCAAATATTTATTGTGATGGTTCTTCGGTTTTTCTGAGGCCTGCAAATGAACTCGGGAGTTTGCGCGTCTGACCAGGCCTTTCTTGATACCCTTAAAACCAGGAAATTTTCAGCACGGCCTCATAGATAAATGGGCCGATCATAGGTTGTGTGTGTGTGTGTGTGTGTGTGTGTGTGTGTGTGTGTGTGTGTGTGTGTGTGTGTGTGATATAAATACGTACGTGTTTATATATATATATATATATGTATATATATCTTTATTTCTTCATTATTATTAGCGCTGACAAGAAAAGAACGAAAGCGCTAATAATAATAAATAAAAAGATTTTTTTCCCAAATTCTGACGACTTTTTTCTCAATATATATATATATATATATATATATATATATATATATATATATACATATATGTATATGTATATATGTATGTATGTATGTATATATATGCACATATACGGGGGCACGCACACATCTATCGAGCTATACTCGCTCGCGAGTGACGGTTAAATATAATTGTGCGGGTGTTTATTCATACAAAAACAGAGACGGACAGACAGACAGAAATACAGATAAATAGATAGCTAGGTTGTGTATTTGTACAGTTGACAGAACTATATGGTTCAGATGCAACACAATGCAAATCCTTATAATAAACGTATCCTGCATCATCCCAATTTAGGTCGTAACCCACCGCACCAACTCAGACCACCACAAAGACCCGCTGTCGATCCCATTGTATTAATGCATAGCATTTAAACTGTCCTAATCTTATGGAGTGCAAGATTATGCAAGGAAAGTATGTAATATGTCATTTATAATGACCAATGAGCGGAAATTGTGTGTGCGGATGAGTGTTTGCGTGGGGTGGGGGTTGTGTGTGTATGTGTGTGCGTGTGTATGTGTGTGTGTGTGAGTTTGCGTGTGTATAGATAGATAGATAGATAGATAGATAGATAGATAGATAGATAGATAGATAGACACACAAACAGACAGACTCGGACAGATAGATAGGCAGACAGACTGAGATAGATATTTTGATAGACAGACAGACAGACAGACAGACAGACAGACAGACAGACAGACAGACAGATTGATATATAGATAGACAGATAGACAGACAGTCGGACAGGCAGACAGGTATTCGGACAGATAGAAAGACAGACAGACTGACGCAGATAGATAGATAGATAGATAGATAGATAGATAGGTTTCTTTATTAGCCACACAGGGCTCAACACAGAGGGGACAAAATACAAATGTAGAGTTTTTCTTTTCGAGGGGGTCGAAAACAAAGCAGAAAAAAAACAAAAGTGGGGACAACGATGAAAAAAAACATCGCAAAACGTTTGGGGTATTTACAAAAAATACGAAATAATACAAAAAATTCACAATAAATGGGGAGGTTATCCGTGGAAAGAAAAACCTACGAAAAGACCACGGTAACCTCGGTCTTTAGCGTTACAGTTTGTTAAATAAAATTTCTTTTATTTAAGCAAGAAACGTGAGTAACTCTCTGTTTACAAAATTTTAAAACGTTTTATAGAATCATGGTCAAGGTGGCTTCGTCATTTATACGTGCCATTCTTGCTACATGTATCCATCTTTTTTCGAAACATTTGCTAGACAACACTTGCCTCTCTACTCTCACCTTCCTTTTCAAGTGATACTTGAAAAAGTTGATGAGAGATTGACCAGAGAGGAAAGTATTTGTCTCTAATCCTTTCAGACGCGTCCACCAGATGCATTCTTTGGCCATAGCCACAAGTACGATAAATACAGCTCTTCCTTCCCGTTTAAAGGAAGGAGGCGTGACGATATTGACGATAGACTCGGTTGTCAAACCGACTCGTCCCACACGCGACAGCAGTCGTTCGACATAAGCCCACAGCTCCGAAATGGTTGGACACTGCACGAGTGCGTGCAGAACAGTTTCATCGCTCTGACCGCATCTCGGGCAGGTCGGCCCCGCATTTCGCGAGCCGTGTCTATAGAGCTTATCCCGAACGGGTAGCGCCTCTCGGTAACACTGCCAGGCCAGGGATCTCTGGAAGTTGTCCATAGGTCCCGGCCCGAAAGTCGTCCTGAACAGGCGGGTCAGGTATTCCTCGTCGACGCCCAGGTTCGCCCCGAGATCGTCGTCGTACCTGCCCTCCACTAATCCCCTATAGAATGACTTCGTTGTGATGCAGCCGCTCAAGGTCGACCCGGGACGGCAAAGTTGTTGCAGAGCAACGCGACACTCACGGTGCCATTCGCCATTCCTCGGCCTCTTTTTGATCCACGACTGCAGCTCGGTCATGGAGACGAGCTGCGGGAAAGCGCGTCGCACAAACGGCGACCACACCTGCTCACCGTCGTCTACGTAGAGCCGGAGATGTCGCAGTCTCAGCGCATGTCTGCGCATCATCAACCACGGCATGCCCAGCCCTCCTTTCAGCGGGTGTTGGCAACAAACGGATCGCCTCACCATCGGAACGCTTCCTTTCCACAAAAAGCGGAAGAGGATGCGCTCCATTTCGGTGATGGCGCGATCGGGACAAGGCACGACGGTCAGGCGGTATTCGATGACGGACGCGATGTACGCGTTCGCCACCTCCGCCCGACCTTTTAGGGACAGCTTCCTCTCGGACCATTGCCGGCAGAGAGTGGCCACCCTACTCGTTATCTCGTCCCAGTTCTTCTCCGTTTGCAGGTCCGGACCGAACCAGACTCCGAGCAACTTGACCGGACCGTCCGTCCAGCGTCCCACTACTGAGGCGCTGCCGGACGGTATGGGCTTGCTTCTCCAGGTGCCGAGCAGCAAACCCACCGACTTATCCCGGTTGATTTTCGCTCCCGTCACCGCTTCGTAGTCTTTCAGCGTCTCGCCGACAAGCTCGATGTGCTCGTGGCTAGACGCTATGACGGTGACGTCGTCCGCGTATGCCGACACGCTCGTCCCGCACCCCAGTTCTCGCGGGATGCCCCTCAGCGTCGCCAGCTTCCGCAGTAGTGGCTCGAGAGTCAATACGTACAGGAGCGGCGACAGGGGGCATCCCTGACGAACCGAACGTGCAATGTCGAAGGGTCCCGATAGACGTCCATTGACGCGAACAACCGAACGGATGCCTGTGTACAAGGCAGCCATCCAGCCGCGGAAAACGGGACCGAAGCCGGCCGCTTCGAGGACGGCCTCCAAGTATCGATGGTCTACCCTATCGAAAGCTTTCGATTGATCCAAATTGATCAGGGCCCCACCCATGCCAGGTTCCTTAACTACCCTCTCTATGATGTAGCGCATCAGATGGAGGTTGTCATGGATGCTCCGGCCCGGCACGGCGCACGTCTGCTCCGTGCCGACCAGTTTCTCGATGACAAGCGCCAACCGCTTGGCTAACACCTTGGCCAAAATTTTCATGTCTGCATTGAGCAGAGTGATGGGCCTAAAGTTATCTATGGCGTCCCCCTTGTTTGGATCTTTCTTCAGCAGCGTTACCGCTCCTCGGCTCACAAAACCGGGAATGCTCCCGTTCTGCTGCCAGTTGCAGTACACGACCGCCAAGACTTCTCCAAACAAGTCTGGCATACAGTTGTAAAGCTCGTAGGGCAGACCATCCAAACCCGGAGATTTGTCCGTCGAGCAACCCGCCATCGCGTCCCTCACCTCCTCCGCCGTGATGACCCCTTCGCAGCACTCCGCCTCTCTTGCCGAGAGTCGTGGCAAGCTGTGCAGGTAGGCACTAAAGTCCACCCTGCCTTCTCGCTCGCCACTCCTCCCGAACAGTCGGGCAAAATGCCGCTGAAACGCCTCGCACATCTTGCTCGGCTCGAGCAATTCGCGCCCCTGTTCGTCTACCAGAGACCGGATGGTGGCTCTGTTACCCCGCTGCGCCTCCGCCACCCGGGCCTCTCGTGCGGCTCCAACACCTTCATTCCTCAGAGCACGCATCCTCGCCCTGACAGCACACCCTTCGTGTTTAGCATTGAAGTGTTGGTCGAGGTCCAACCTCGCCGCTAAAACGTCGGATGCGATGCCACTTCGCAATGCCTCTTCTAACTTTATCACTAGCTCCCCCTCTTCTCTGTTCCTCTCTACAGCTAGTGCTCTGCTATACCTTATTGCTTCCGCCCTCACTGCTCTCTTGAGGGCAAACCACCATTTGTTGTTGACGATGGCTCCCGTCAAAGCCCTCTTTACTAACGTGCTAATCCGGTCTCTGAAAACCTGTCTCGACGGGAAAGACGCGTTTAGTTTCCAGTAACCGGGACCCTGCCTATGTGCCTTATCTATGTCTAGCGTACACGTCACAAGTTTGTGATCCGTGTAGCTGACTATGTGGAACTGTGGACATCCTAAACTATCTCTATCTCTTGTCCTACACACTATCCTATCTAGATACGATCTCGACGACCCAATGCGGTTGCTCCAAGTCCACGTTGGCACATTTGGGTGGTCGAGTCGGTACCTGTCAGACAACTGGAAGCGTCTGAGCAGGTCTATGAGGCCTTTGCATCCCCTTCTAGTTTTGTCACTCCCCACGTAGTCTAGATGCGTGTCCAAGGTAGCATTCCAATCCCCCACTAAAAGTAAGGGACGAGACGTTCCCAGGAATACTTCTAGACGTCGAAAGAAGTCTGACCGACCTGTTAAAGGAGGCACATAAACTGCCAGCAACCGAAAAGCGCCTCCATCGCTGCCGTCCACATCTAGGACAACCAGTCTACCCTCCGGGTCCGTAAATATCGTCTTTACTTGGAGATCCAGACTCTTGCGAAAAAGAACCGCCGTGCCACTACCGCCCATCCTCGGCAGACAGGGAGAAAAATAAATGTTAAACTGTCCGCCAAACATGGACTTTAGGGCCCGCGGTTCATGGAGTCTGGTCTCACTAATGGCTATGATATCCAAATTGTGTGACTTGATGTCATTTAAGAGGTACCCTTGTTTCCAAGGGGACCCTAAGCCACGCACATTCACACAACCAATCTTCACCATGATTCTATTTATACGTGTGCTTTAAAGCACAAAACAAAAGAACAGAGTGTTACTTGCCGTTAGAAAGTTTTGTTTCCTCCTTGGATTTTTCACCAAGGAGGCTATTGGACAATTTCTTGCACAAATATTTCTGGAATCCCCCTACCGAGTTGGGGTAGAGGGATTTTATTGTGTTGTGTAATGCTGGTGTTACATGAATAATTTTAATGTGTTTTGGCGGTGTTGTACGTGGGTGGTTGTTGGTTTTGATATCGTTATTTGTGATGTTTGTTTTAGAGTTGATGTAATTCATCAACTCTGTGTTTGTACTGTCTATTGCTGTTAGCATTGTTTTTTTTATATTACTATTGGTGTTAGTAGTATTTTCGGGAGATGTGAATCTCCCTGCTTTGTTTGTGTTTGCATTTTGTTTTGTTTTCTTCTTACTGCGCTTCCTCTTTCCTTTCGTAGCTATTTTCCACTCCTCCCCACTCTCTTCATCGGATGATGGGAGATCTGAGGAGTCAGAAAGAGGTAACGGCAAATTTTGTGCGTCTGTGTGTGTTTCTGTGAATGTTTGTGTTGCTGTTTTTATTGATGTTGGCTCCTTGTTATTTATGTGTGGTGTATGTGATATGGGGGAGGGAGAGGCAGTCTTGGAATTTTCTTTTTTTTCTTCTGTTTTTGCAGTTTCTGTTGTCTTTTCTGTTGTGGTTATTGCTGATATTTCTGTTGTTGTTTTTTGCGTTGCTGGTGGTGTTGGTAGTAAAGTTTTTCTGTTGGGGGTATTTGGTAGTTGCTTCTGTTGTTGTTGTTGTTGTTGTTGTTGTTGTTTTTGTTTAGCGGCCAGAGGGCAGTCCTTTTTCAGATGTGCTTCGCTGTTGCATAGGTAACAGCGAGGTCGCCTGCCCTCTACCACCACATACAGCTTGTGGTCCTCTGCCAATCTAATGTTTGGAGGAATTTTCTGTGAAGCCTCCTCCGTGATGTGTAGAAGGATTTCCAGATTTTTCCCTCCCCAGTTCTTTTCCTCTCCGACCGTAATCTCCGAAATATTTGCCTCCTCCATTTCCAGGCACACGGCCGATATCAGCCATTGGGTGTCCACCTCCGATGGCACATTTTTTATCATAACTTTGGTCACTCTCTGTCCTAGATAACTCGGTATCATTACCAAGTCATCTGTGCGGAGAGAGAGTGACGAAAATTGTTTAGCTAAATTTTCATCCAGAAACCTTACTTGCACCGTTCCAAATTTCCTTCCCCAGGTGACATGATTCTGATAAGGCCAAATTTTTCTAAGACAAACTTCAATTTTATCTGTGCTAACATTTTCTACACGTCTGGTTTTTGTGTTTACCAGTTTATAAATGATGCACTTTTTGTTTTTCATTTCTATAATATCTTTTGGGATGTTAATTCTGACATCAGCTCCTTCTTTCGTAAGAAGGGATTTTGTGTCTTTTATTTGTTTTTGTGTGAATGTCACTGTTGTTCTTTTTTCCTTTAGAGCATTTGCGAAATTTGTTTTTGTTGTGCTGGCGGACATGTTCTTCTGGATATTTTTGTTTATGTTGGTGTATGTACTGCCTGGTTCAAAGGTGGTGGTAGTGGCAGCAGAGTTTGTTGAACAGGTGATGGTGTCATTGCTGACGGCCGATAACTTTACTTCCTTGTTGTTGCTGTTGTTGTTGTTGTTGTCGTTGTTGCTGTTGTTGTTGTTGTTGTTGTTGTCGTTGGTGGTGGTGATGATGGCGTCAGCAGCAGTGGTGCTTACGTCAGAGACATCTGTGACGGTTTTCACGCATGGTTTTGTAACCTTGGTTACAGTTTTGTTTTTGTTGTTGGTGTTGTTGGTGGTGGTGGTGGTGGTGGTGGTGAGAGGGCTGTTAGTAGCTGTACTCACAGTCTTTGTGACGTTTATAGCAACTGCGTTCCTGTCACTGCATGAGCACGCGCTATTCTGTTCTTTTTTCTCTTCTGGCATCTGAAGCCTCGGGAAATGCTTGTCAAAAGAACAAGACAAGCGTTCCAAAATTATGTTTCTCGACATTTTTCAAATGTCAAGAAGGAAATTTTTGTATTTTGCTAGGGCCGAAACTGCCCCTGGGGGTCAATTCCTGCCCTTGAAAATACACACAAATGAAGCCTAGGTGCTTCGCAACAAAATTATTTAAAAATTCCAACAAAATGTGGACAGTAAAAGGTCAAATAAACGTTTACCTTCGCAGCCGATGTGACAGCACGTCCGTGAGAAGAGATAGATAGATAGATAGATAGATAGATAGATAGATAGATAGATAGATAGATAGATAGACACACAAACAGACAGACTCGGACAGATAGATAGGCAAACAGACTGAGATAGATATTTTGATAGACAGACAGACAGACAGACAGACAGACAGACAGATTGATATATAGATAGACAGATAGACAGACAGTCGGACAGGCAGACAGGTATTCGGACAGATAGAAAGACAGACAGACTGACGCAGATAGATAGATAGATAGATAGATAGATAGATAGATAGATAGATAGATAGATAGATAGACAGACAGACAGATGATAGAACTTTTAATTATAGAATGTTAAATGCTCGTTTCTTTTGCTTTCTCTGCGTATTATAATATCTTCTTACGTTAGCTTTGCCAATATTCAACATAATTGTACAGTTATTGAATAGGTGAGAAAATGCTCATCAGTTAACAGACAATCATGCAATTACATATGTAATCACTTAATAGATCCGATAGCAGCGCATGAAATCCCAAACTCACAGTAATATTAAATATAGTATTAAATATCTATTTCTTTTATTAATATCCTAAATAGTAATTATCAACTTTATCTCCATTATTATTATTAGTAGTAGTAGTAGTAGTGGTAGTAGTAGTAGTAGTAGTAGTAGTAGTAGTAGTAGTAGTAGTAGTAGTAGTAGTATGGTCATCATCGTCGTCGTCGTCATCGTCGTCGTCGTCGTCATCGTCATCATCAGCTTCATTATTAAGGCGGCGAACCGGCAGAAACGTTATAGCAGGCCCGGGCGAAATGGCGAAAGAGGCTGAAAGGAATGAGGACAGAGACATTCGTCTTTAGTAAAACTCTGGTGAATCTTGAAATTTGAAAAGGAAAAATGAGGGTGGTGAGAAAGAAAAGTCGATAGATATGACAGGTTAGCTTGGGAGGTTAAGCAGTGGTGGTCGATGGAAAAGGTGGTAGTAGTACCAATAATTGTCGGAGCCCTGGGAACAGTGAGTAAAAATCATGAGAAGTACATGGAACAAATAGGGGTTGCAATAAGGGTGGAGCACTTGCAGAAAACAGCACTGCTTGGAACCGCTCGAATACTCCGGAGGGTGCCAGAAAAATAAGAGGTGAGGGAGGTGCTATACTCGAGTGAATTAATCAAAAGATGGGTGAAAGTTGCGAAAATGGCAATTAAAACCATGTCTGGCTTCCCGTTCTCTATCTCATGGTCGCACTGAATCATAAAAGGAGGAGAAGCAACAGCAACAGCAGCAGCAGTAACAATAGTAGTAGTAGTAGTAGTAGTAGTAGTAGTAGTAGTAGTAGTAGTAGTAGTAGTAGTAGTAGTATGTTAATATCGTTTTTGTTAATGTGGCAGTTGCTTTTGGAACTGTTATTTGCTAATATCCCGTTATTGGTGTACAATATACACATGAAAATGGTGACTTGAAACGAATACCGACGAATATATTCCCCTTAACTTAGAATTGTAACCTTTTCGGTCGTTTATAACAATCACAAAATTGCCACTTCAATATTGCAGAATATTCCAGAAATAATTCAATACGAAATAAATTGAAGGCATCTTAAATTTATCCAGTGGCAGTTGTAAGTAGGTTTAATGAAATAAAAGAAAATTGCTATCAGATATCCGGTAGCTGGTCACCAATTTGACCTTATCGTATATACACATATGTTCTTAAATTATTTACTTGGGGACCTGTAAGTGGTCTCTTAACCTGCTAGAAATAATTCCCATCCTAGAATGGAAATTATGCGTTACTTACATGAAATGACAGAACCAGTAAACGTGGTTATTTCGAATGTTAGAAATAGTAAACCTATCTCAATCAGATTGCACTTTCATAATAATGGAATTATAGAAATTATATAGCGCAGTGGTTTTGCGGTTGTTAGAGCGATGGGATATTTTTCGGCTCTTTAAATTCTGATTTCAAATGGCATTTATGTGCTAAGGAAACCTCTACGTGATTGTTTGGAATGCTAGAAATAATATACAAATTTCCTCAGATTGCACAGTTTGCTGCTAAATAGAAAGGACGTATGGCAGTGAATTAACACAATCTTTAGATCATACAGTTCTATATTTAAGAGATGAGGAATTATGTACATTATTTTCGGATATTTGTCCTCATCTTGTTTGTTGTTAACAACGTTTCGGCTGATATACCCTCCAGCCTTCATTAGGTGTCTTGGGGAAATTTCGAACCTGGGTTAAAAAAAATTTCATGCAAGCTTCCGAATGCCGAAACCCGGGAATGAACCGGAAACCTTTTGATATGAAGAATAGATTAGCAAGTAGTCGTTTTGATTCTCGTTGGTCACCGCACGTTTGAAGATTTATTATCGGTTGACAGATATAAGCCCTCATCAGCAACAATTTTCTTAACCGGTTCTATATAGAAGATTCAAACTGTTTAGTTAAAAAAATTAATTTAAAAAATCTATGATCGAGATGGAATAAATCCGAAGAGACACTAACAAATTTTTAATTTATTAATTCAGAGTGCCTTTGACTGATCAGAGCCAACAATTTCGAAACAACGGGTGTCCCAGAGATTCTTTACGCTAATGAATAAAGTATATTATGAGTACATATTCATCTTGAAGAAGAAGCTGTTCTCTTATAATGAAATACAACAGCGATTGGCATACTCACGTTCGAATCTACTAATCATATGCAAGTGTTTCTTTCAATTCTTGCTTTTCACCGTGCATATGACGATTTTTTATTCTTTGGTTCTTTTATTCTTTTACTTATATCAATCACTGAATTTCGACCATGCTGGGGAACCGCCTTAAAAATGGTTCAGTCGATTAAATAAATTCCAGAGCTCTTTTTTTTAAGTTTGGTACTTATTCTATCGGATCTTTTTGTCGAACAGCTAAGTCGCAGAAGAAAACGAAACTAATGATTCAGGATGACAGAATTGGAAATCGACAAATCTATATCTTATGTAGCTGGTTAATCAATATAGTGTATGGTGATCGAAGTTGCTACAGAGATTTGTTCATTAATATAACATATCAAAGAGGCATATCGATAAATCTTCCGTTATGTTTTAATTAACATTATCAGGAAAAGTAGTGACGTCATTTGATGTCATTCGCTAGTAAAGTAATTGCAATAGAGCAGGAATTATGAAGAATATTAATAGATATGTATTGACATGCAATGTGGGTGGGAGTGTTTGTGGTTGTGTCTCTATGTGTCTGTGTGAGCGTGAGCGTACGTGCGTGTGCATTTAGACATATTAACATCTGTATCGGCACGTTATGTATAGATAGATATGCATATACATATCGTGTGGCGGAGCAACTGACGTCATTGCTCATGCTAGTAATGTGAGACGAATACTTACATATAGAGAGATAGATTAATCGATCGATGGATAGATATACAGATATGTAGGTAGATAGATAGGTAGGTAGGTAAGTATGTAGGTACGTATGTCGATAGAAAGACATGCACACACACACGTGTGTGTGTGTGTGTACATATGCTTCTGTGTGAAGAGTTATGCATGCGCCTAAAAATATATTAGCGACAGAGGCAGTATTAATACCGAAAGGTAATGTTTATCCTCCACCTAAACGTCAATGTTCTGTTGGAACAAATTATACTGCGCGAGATACCATGAGAGAAACGAGC
>NC_142946.1:6469044-6476544 GCF_046866305.1 Octopus bimaculoides
TCGTCATCACCATCATTATCATTAATTGCATGAATATTATTCTTATTTTTGCCGTTGCTGATTATTTATATTTTCTTTTTTTTTTTTTTTGCATTTATTCCTCTGCTCTCATTACGCTGAGCTTTGACTGTATAACAAAACAAAAACGTACTAACACAGTCATTTCAGCATTACTGCAAAATATATACACACCCACGCAATTGCCTCCATTATTTCTATGTCAGCTTGAAGGGGCGTGACGTGGTGGTTAAAGAATTGCAATCGTAAGGTCGTGAGTTCGATTCCCGGTGACACGTTGTTGTTGTTGTTGTTCTTCTTCTTCTTCTTCTTCTTCTTCATTGTCATCGTTGTCGTCGTCGTCATCTTCGTTGTCATCGTCATCCTCGTTATCGCTATCCTAGTCCTCCTCCTCATCATCATCATCACCATCCTTCTTCTTCTTCTTCTTCTTCTTCGTTATCGTCATCATCGTTATCGCTATCCTAGTCCTCCTCATCATCATCATCATCACCATCCTTCTTCTTCTTCTTCTTCTTCTTCTTCGTCGTCGTCGTCGTCGTCGTGATCGCCATCATCATCATCATCATCTTCTTCTTCTCCGTCGACGTGGTCACCAGCGTCATCGTCGTCGTCGTGGCCATCATCATCGTCGTCGGCATCTTCATCATCATCTTCTTCGCCATTGTCGACGTGGTCACCAACGTCATCATCATCATTATCATCATCATCATCTTCTTCTTCTTCTTCTTCTTCTTCTTCTAACGACCAATACCTTTCCCTCAGCACTGCTGACCGTTCATCTAAATCAAAACTAAAAGATGACCTGCTGGCAGACGTCAGCACGTTGCGCAAAATAACTTTTAAAGAAAAATAATTTTAAAAAACCACCAAACCGACATCTGCAGCTCATCAAATTATAAAAATACAACCACACAAACATAGCGAAAAATTGTTTACAAACTCCAAATAAGCTCAATAACTCGCCTAAGTATTTTACATATTTTGTATTACATTTCTATTTAACACATAACAACTTCTAGCTACATGGTATATACTACATGGTATATATATCTAACTACATGGTATATACTACATGGTATATATATCTAACTACATACATCTATTTATCTAAGTAGATGTTATATACTCAAGACTTTTCTTTCAAGTTCCTTTTCATTGCCTCATAATCTTAAACCTATAAAACTTGCGTAATCTTTTATTCATTATTTTTCCCTGACTTTTTTTTTTTTTTTTACTTTTTTGATTTTTAAATTTGTTTTCTTCTTAAACTTCCGAATTATACACATACACACACACAGACACACACACACACACAAATGCGGCATATATACATGTAAATATATATGCATGTATGTACATATATACATATCTAGAGAGTAAGAAGGAGAGCGACAGTCAGCTAGACAGACATACACGTGTATATATGTGTATATATATATATATATATATATATATATATATATATATATATATATATATATATATATATATATATATATATATATATATATATCTGTGTGAGTGTGTGTGTGTGTGTACATATATACACATATAATTATATATATGGGCATATATTTATATAGATAGATAGATAGATAGATAGATAGATAGATGTGTATACATATTTACATATCTACATGTATGTATAATAGATAAATATTTACGTATCCATCCATATACGTATGCATATGTACATCTTTGTGTACGTGCATATGCTCCTGTGAGCGCTTACGTACATTTATACGAATGGACATGTTTATTTGTGAATATATAAAAGTATATATATGCATATACATGTATATACATATATGTATATATATGAGCGTATATCTATGTATACATACGTGTGTACATATATATATATGTGTGTGTGTATATATGTATATGTATATATATGGATATATGTATGTGTGTATATATCTTTGCATGAATATATGTATAATATATATATATAAATATATATAAGTATAGATATAAATACATATATATGCGCATATACATATGTATATATGTTTGTATATATATATGTGTATGTGTCTGTATCTGTGTATGTATATATATATATATATATATGTGTGTGTGTGTGTGTGTGTATGTGTGTGTGTGTATGTATGTGTGCATAAACATATAACATATATATACATGTATATATATATTCACATTCATGTATGTAAGTATAAATATAAATGAATATTTACATCTACACACACACACACACACATACACACATAAATCATAAACACAGCTGACAGTTTATATCTAAACTAACAAGAAAATATTATGAAAAGACACTTCGATATCAAGCAGCTGTTTCGGTATCTTCACGGGTCGTATATAGAACTGTATAACACAGGATGTTTCTCTGAAATTTTTTTTTTTTTTTTTTGCATGAAAAGCGTATCACAATTGATAAATCCCATTGATATACGTAACTGTTCTTTTAGTGGTTGAAAAATTGCTATATTCAAAATATTGGGTAAATATTAGTAGAACTCCATGAACATCTGCATGTATTTGACGATATATACGACAATTCATACAGTCATATACAAATACACTCTGAAATAGACGCTACTAAACCCAAGATTCCGAGTTCGATTCCAGGCAGTGAACTGAATAATAGTAAGAAGAAGAAGAAGAAGAAGAAGAAGAAGAAGAAGAAGAAGAAGAAGAAGAAGAAGAAGAAGAAGAAGAAGAAGAAGAAGAAGAGTATCGAAAAATACCTTAGGAATGAGAACGCAAGTTCGAAATTTCCCCAAGACACCTGATGAAGGCTGGGTGGGGTATATCAGCCGAAAGTTTGTGTTAGCAACAAAAATGAGGACAAATACCCGTCAAATGTATATAATGTAAATTATGTAAATAATGTACATAATTCCTCATCTCTTTAATATAGAACTGTACTGTTGTTGTTGTTGTAAACTGTTTTTCCACGTCACTTATCTATATATTTATAACACTGGCCATTCCGTTTTACATCACTATCACCATATCGTCAACTTGATATGCTAAAGTTCACTAATGACAAGAAATAAGTTGAATAGAGATTATAGTTATAAAATAATACGATCAAATGCCAAATTTGATAAATGGTCGTGATTAGAGCTATAAAACTCTAGATTTTTTATTAAATTACCTTGTCTCAAGGAAAAACATTTCTTTTCACTGTATTTGCTGAGGAGTTCATGCATAATTAAGGAACTATTATTAGTAGTATTATAATTATTATTATTATTATTATTATTATTATTACTGTTGTTGTTGTTGTTGTTGTTGTTGTTGTTGTAGTATAATGTAGCTACGTATGTATAGAAGTGCATTCATTCAGAAGCGTTTATATCTGCATAAATGTGTGTGTATACATAGTTGTGTACGTGTGTGTGTGTGTGTGTGTGTGTGTGTGTGTGTGTGTGTGTGTGTGTGTGTGTGTGTGTGTGTGTGTTGTATAAAAAAGCATTGCCATTGAATTAAGCAACAATACATGAATATCACACAGATACAAACATAAATACATTTGTGTATACACGTGTACTTATACACACATATACATACCTAAAAACACACACACACACACACAGTTACGCACGCACATATACACACACTAAAATGCAATGGCAATGCAAGTACAAATAAACTAACATGGATTCCGTTTTAAAATGGCCATCTGCCTCTGCAGCAGAAAAAAAAAGAAGAGAAATTTCTTTTCCTCATCATTTCTTAAAAACGCTTTTGTGAATCCTGAATACATGTCAGGTGGTAATTGCGTGTGAAGGAACCATGGCAGGATATTTGGTTATGACATCAACCAAAAGCTAAGTAATGCAGAATAAAGAATGCAAAACAAAATGTGGTCCTTAAATCATAATGACAGGGATCGCGGTATATTCTAATCCAAGTCAGAATCTTATTTCGAAGATTGCATTACATTTACGCCATTCCTGATATGATATATTTCCTTCGTGTGTGTGTGTGTGTGTGTGTGTGTGTGTGTGTGTGTATGAGTGCCAATAAGCGCATACATACATACATATATATATATATATATATATACATATATATATATATATATATATATATATATATATATATATATGTATATATATATATATATATATATATATATATATATATATATATGTATATATATATATATATGCGTGTATATATATGTCTACATATATATATATATATATATATATGTATATATATATGTGTATATATATATATATATATACGTATATATGTATGTATATATATATATACATATGAATACATATATACATACATTCATATATATATATATATATATATATATATATATATATATATATATACACATATATATAGGTAGATAGATATCTATATATATATATATATATATATATATATATATATATATATATATATATATATATATATATATATACATATATATAGGTAGATAGATATCTAATATATATATATATATATATATATTGATATATTGATATATGTATAGATATGTGTATATATATATATATATATATATATATATATACATATATATAGGTAGATAGATATCTAATATATGTATATGTATATATATATATATATATATATATATATATATATATATATATATATATATATATATATATTGATATATTGATATATATATAAATATTTTTATGTATAGATATGTGTGTGTATATATATATATGTGTGTGTGTGTGTGTGTGTGTATATATTACAATCATTGCCCTCGTAAAGTTGAAGCTTTGAACAAGGTTCTTCCATTCGATAACGTACATGCACGTACACACACAAACCCACACACAAACCCAACACCAACACAACACACAGAAGGAAGGAGAGAATCGTTTTTTCTTTTTTTTTTTTCTTTTTTGCCAGTAACATTATTTATAACTCGACTTAGCAAAACGGTTCGATGCTACATGAATGGTACTCCAATGTTTACAAATATTTTAACATTTTTATCAGAAATATATGTCTGTGTGTCCGTGTGTGTATGTCTGTGTGTGTTTTTCGTGTTCGTATATATGTGTGTATGTAAGAATGTATGTATGCTCGTATGTATGTAAGGTTCCCTGTGTATGAGAAGAAAATTGTGCACAATCCATGGATACAATTGTAGTCAGATACTGCTGTGTTGCTGTGAATTACTTTAGTTTGAGACAGAGTGCTGTATTCGGACTGAAATCACCTCATATATTACAGGTACCTTAAAATGATGTCTAACCAAAAGTGACGTTTATGATATAACAAAGTTAATGCAACATTGCCGTAAAAAATATTGTACGCATATATATTACATGTATTGATATATATATATATATATATATATATATATATATATATACCATTTTGCAGAAAAAGTGTAGGCGGCCAGCTATGAGACTCGAACTAACACCTCCGTGATTACGCATCGCGGTGCTCTAGACCGATTAAGCTAAACTGCCCCACTAGAAATTCTTCTGCAAATTTAAGATGCATAGAAATCTCGCTTTATGAGACGCTATCATACGTTAAATTAAAATTACGATGAACGTAAACAAACAAACGAAGTTTGCTTTTAGAAGCAATGTATGTATTCTCATACATACAGTTGCATAATTAGACATGCTCATATATACGGAAATGGTAAACTTCTGGAAAATTTTACGAACTTCTAGTTCCAGTGATGGCTTTGATCTGTAGTCTTCAAATCAGCTTTCTCCTTTCTAGTTTTGAGAAGCCTAAGTTCTCAAAATTAGTACTTAGCCTTTGTTATACATCCCGGTGCCCCGATAATTACAGGTACAAACCTGAACTTGTAGTTTGGATAGAGTAATATGTGCGTGATTCTCTGTCTGTGTTTGGTTCCCCACTGTCAGCACCCGTTTTGAAAACTGGTGTTGCTTTTTCTTCGTGATCATAACTTTGCAGTTCAACGAAAATAGTATGCTAGACTAAGAACTAGACATAAATATGAGTATTGAGAACGCAGTGTCTCAATATGGCCGCAGTCCAATGAGAAAAGCCAGTAAAAGACAAGTCACACACACATATACACACGAATTCGAAACGAGAGAAAAACAATAACAGGATTGGACGGCCGGATATAGAGAAAGAAAAAAGACCGAGAAAGTTTATGATGAGAGATTGATAACAAAATTTATACACATTCAAATGCTTAGAATGGATAAACAGATAACAATCTGTGTCCCGTTGAATAAAATAATCGGAGCGCATTTAATTTAAAATTAAATGCGGACTTGAACTGTAAATAGAAGCCAATAAGTCAATATAAGGATTAATAATTATTCAAACATTTATATCTGTGTAAAATGTATATGAGTATATATAATATATAATATATATAATATGTGTGTGTGTGTGTGTGTGTGTGTGTATGTATGTATATATGTATATATATATATATATATATATATATATATATATATATATATCATATATGTAATATATATATATACACACATATACATTGATGTATACATATATAGAGAGAGAAACAAGTAAAAGAATAAAAGAATTAAGGTGACTGTGTGGTAAGTAGCTTACTTACTATCCACAGGGTTCCGGGTTCATTCCCACTGCGTGGCACCTTGGGCAAATGTCTTCTACTATAGCCTCAGGCCGACCAAAGCCTTGTGAGCGGATTTGGTAGACGGAAACTGAAAGAATCCCGTCGTATATATGTATATATAAGTATGTATGTATGTGTGTGTATATGTTTGCATGTCTGTGTTTGTCCCCCCAACATCGCTTGACAACCGATGCTGGTGTGTTTACGTCCCCGTAACTTAGCGGTTCGGCAAAAGAGACCGTTAGAATAAGTACTAGGCTTCCAAAGAATAAGTCCTGGGGTCGATTAGCTCGACTAAAGGCGGTGCTTCAGCATGGCCACAGTCAAATGACTGAAACAAGTAAAAGAGTAAAAGAGAGAGTATAAGTGTGCGAAAGAGAAAGTGAATGAAAGAGAAAGTGAATGAAAGAGAAAGAGAGAGAGTGTGTGTGTATTTGAGAGAGAGAGAGAGATAGAGAGAGGGAGGGGAGTGTGTTTGTGTACGTGTTTACATTTGAAGAGAAAGGAAGTGACATGGTTAAATCGATTGACAAATCTGTATTATTCATTTATTTATCTGCAAGTGTTTACGCATATATATAGCAACATCTGTTTGAGAGTTTCGGTGTATGAACGATTGAACGCCTGTGTGTATATAGGCACACACACACACACACACACACACACACACACACACACACACACACACACACCACACACAAATATACATATATATATATATTGATGTTTACATATTCCCATATGTTTTTATGTATAAGTCATCAATTACTTTATTATATATATATATAAACCTATGAGAGAAAGAACAAAAAATTGTATCAACATTATGACGGCTTTATATTTTTTTGTTTTATCCTCTTTGCATGGTTTTTGTCACTTTTCCAAGCATTTCA
>NC_142946.1:6481544-6499044 GCF_046866305.1 Octopus bimaculoides
ACACATGAAACAACGACGAAACATCACAGATTTAGTGAAGAAGTTATATTTTCTGTACTTAATGCTGAAAAATGCAAACCATGGTAAGGACTGGGCACGTCATATAGTTTTTGAATCGTGTTTAGCAAATCCTCGAAGATTGGAAAGGAAAAAAAAGAAAGAACTAGCATTTGGAATACTAATGATTTGGAAAGAGTCTAAGGATCTTTAGACTGAGAGAGTCTAAGGATCTTTAGACTATCTCCAAATCATTAGTATTCCAAATAAACTGCAATTTTTTGTTTTCCTGGAAATCTAGGTGGAATGAAGAACCAGGAGAACGTCTCTCGCAGGATCTTAAAACGATGGAGAAATGTCACCAAGGGCAGTGGTGTTACCAAGGACAGAGAAATGTTACCAAGGACAGAATAATGATGGCAGATTTTTGTTGAAGTTTGAAAAGCGACTGGAGCAAAATTTCCCACCAAAAAGGATCAAATAAAAGAAAACTTTTACTATTGAAAATGAGTCCGAATTCTAATATTGTCAATTGTATCACTACTTTGTTTTTGCGAAATTAATTGTATTTCGTAGTCCTGAAAACGGTTTCAGTTGCTTTCTGCGGCATAAACAAAATTTTCTCCAAAAAATCCAGATGAGTTCGGAAAAAAGAATGGGTTCTTTGAAATCAGCAGCTCAAAATTGTTAGAAAAACAGTGAAAATGTCTCACGGGGCAAGACTTTTTTTCTGTAGGCCAGTGTAATAGCTGTTGTAATTTGGTTTCCGTGTTACCAAACCAGTTGACACGCTTACAGTCGATCAAGACAACAGCTGTTTTATTTAAATTACCTTTCATAGCTGCTCTTAGTGTCAAATTAGATTTTTTTATCTTGCAGATTATATTCGCAGCTAATTCATAATTATTTTAGTGCATTCTGTAATGCTTCTTCGCACTCTCAAACAGCTTGGGTGTGATTTGTCATAATATGTTGGCAGACAATCGAACGATCTATCACAAAGCACCCGTGCAGCTTATACACACAATAATTCAACAGCAGCTGGGCCACGTAGTCTCACAGATACAATCGTTTTCATTGGATGATACCAGCTTTAAAATCACATTTCGGCAATCCGACAAAGAATGTATGTTACGATCAGAAGCAAGCAGCCACACCCAAAGAATGCATAGAGCTTATAACCACAATATTGACCCTACAGTTCTGCAGCGTAATATAACAATTACCATCATTTTTCACGGTAGATTGTACCAGCTGTGAAACCACTTTGAGTCGGTGGGGAAACCGGTTAAAGGTGTGATGGTCACATCGTATTTAGTGCTGATTCGAAGCTTCCCATTTGAGATAAGATTTCGATTTCCAATGTAACCTAACCGACGTTCCCATGTTTCATCATTTCTATCTAATCTTGCATTAGAATCGCTCAGGAGAATCACTAAATCGGCTATCGACACTGTCTCCGGTTTTGAAGCCACCGAATTGTAAAATTCCTCCTCCTTCTTCTGGTTATTTATTGCTGCATAAATAGTAAAAACATTTCTATTCTGATTGTCATTCAGTGATAAACTTACTTTCATTAATCTGTTGGCCATAGCAACAGGACGTGACGCAGGTATGCTGGCGAGAAGACTCACGAAGGCTGAGGCAACGGCGGCTTCCTTCCGTACGTCTTATTGTTTTTATTAGATGTCTTGCTCTCATAATTCATCATTTAATTTTCACATAACAGAGATGTCTATACCATCATGCATCTTCCCTTTATTCGTTATCTCATTCCTGGAGGCGACGACCTGCCAGAATCGCGAGGACGCCGGGCAAAACGCTTACCGGCATTCCATCCACTTTTATGTCCTGAATTCAAAGTCCATCAAGGCCGACTTTGCCTTTCATCCTTTCTGGATTCACGAAATAGGGACCAATCCAGCACTGAGGTCGATGCTATCGACTGGCCCTTTTCCCCCGCACAATTTCAAGCCAGGTGCCCGTAGTAGAAAGTATTAAGTAAGTCCTTCATAGGATAGTGGGTTTACAGAATCGTTAGTGTGTCGTGCAAAATGTTATGTGGCATTTATTTCTCCTCTTTACACGTTGAGTTCAAATCAACCGATGTTAGTGTGTTTACGTACCCGTAAACTAGCAGTTCGGCAAAAAAAACGATAGAATAAGTACTAGGCTTTCAAAGAATAAATCCTGGGATCGATTTGCTCAACTAAAAACGGTACTCCAGCATGACCGCAGTCAAATGACTAAAACACATAAAAGAATAAAAGAATGTGTGTGTGTGTGTGTGTGTGTGTGTGTGTGTGTGTGTGTGTGTGTGTGTGTGTGTATCTATTTGAACTTTTCTGAACATTTTTTGTACTTTCTGCCTTTTTCTATTGTCGTTTTTTTTTCTTATTCTGTTTTTTCTGTTGATAGCTAATCACTAATTTTTTTTTTTTTTTTAATTTTCTGTGTTCCTTTCTGTTGAAGAGCGTCGGTTCGAAACGTAAAAGACTTTCTCACTTCCCGAGCGTTAAACTAATACATCTGTTGGTTGTTTACACACCCGTCTTCGTCTTTTGTTTTGTTTGGTTGTTTTTTCTTTTCTTTTTTGTAAATTCCAACTATATATATATATTCCATATTTGCGCACGGATCCTTTCAATTTCCCTCTAAAACAAATTTGTGGAATCGGGGAAAAATTATGAAGTCTGGTTGTCATTATATTTCTTGGATTGCAACTGAATTCAACTTAGGAAAAGAAGATGGATTTTTTTCATCTCTCTGATTCTATTTATTTACAGATTTCTTGTATCACTAAATAAATACGTGTAAACGTGTGTGTGTGTGTGTGTGTGTGTGTGTGTGTGTGTGTGTGTGTGTGTGTGTGTGTGTGTGTGCGTGCGTGTGTGTGCGTGCGTGTGTGTGTGTTTGTTTGTTTGTTTGTTGTGTGTTTCATACTTTCTTTGCGTGTTGTTTGCTTACTCGTACACCATACACATACTGAAATGTAATTGATTTCTTATTAATTCAAAAGTATTTTAGATATATGTATATATGTGTGTGTGCATACGCATACCCATAAACACACACTTTGTCCGTCTGTCTGTCTCTCTCTCTCCCTCTCTCTCTCTCTCTCACACAGACTTATGTATTTCTGTATCATCGACGATACGTCCATGTGTACAGGCTTGCTTACATATATATATATATATATATATATAAATGTCTGTGTGTTAGTGTGTGTGTGTGTGCGTGTGAATGTGTGTGTACGTATGTAAAATGAGTGTGTCCGAGTGTACGCGCCCGAGTGTGTTCAAGTGTATGTGTATGTGTGTGCGTGTGTGTGTGTGTGTGTGTGTGTGTGTGTGTGTGTGTGTGTGTGTGTGTGTGTGTGCGCGCGTGTGAGTGTGTGTTTGGTAATGACAGATTGTACGTTTTCATTTAATGTCCTTAGATTCGGACAACAAGATGGACAGCATATGTGCCTGTGTGTATGTATGAACGTGCAGATGTGCATGTGAATATGTGTGGGTGCTCGTGAGTGTGTTTGTGAATTGAATGTTTATATGGTCGTCTTGTATTCGGAAACTACATAACTACAACACAAATATTCATAAAACTTTATATATTACTTTTCGCGACATTACAGTGAAATTTTGTATAATATTTACTCGAATACATAACAACCATATCACACACAAACAACAACCTACTTTCTGCCAAGAAAGGTAATAGAGAAATGCAATTTTGATTTGTATTAGCAAAAGTTGGGGGGAAAGTGGTAATGTTAGTGAAAACAAAATTAAAATACGTTTGTATTACGTCAAACTCTATGTTCTCTCTTGATGTTACTTTCCCGTTGTTGCTTTCTTTCTTTCTTCTTCTCTCAGTTGTCGGCTGTTTATCTACTCCACATTTCGAGCAATTCACGACAAAGTGCCTTCGAGAAAACAGTTACTCCCGCGGAGGGTCAAAGTTGGTAACAAAAACAGGACAGTGAAACAAATAGTGAGGGCTGCTAAGCCAGACGGGGTAAGCCGACAACTGATGAAGGGTTGTTCTTTGTGTTACTTGTCTTGTTTTCCATTTGTTTCTCTCGCTGTTCTCCGGATTTCATGTTTTCGCATTTCATGTTGTTTACGTACCCATATATGCATATATATACATATATATGTCAGTATGTACGTATATGTATGTATATATTCCTATATATATATATATATTATTAATATTATTATATGATTGAACGCCACGCTTCCATTTCCAAGTAAGTTTGTCTTATACATATAATAGCGTTTGCAGTCAATTATTTAGATAATGTACATATAGGTCTCCGGGTTTTGTAACGTTATGGCCGCAGTCCTGACAATTTTGCACAATATAAAGCAAATGAATAAGATTGCTTCCGTAAACATAGGTACGAATATAGTCAAGTTTTGCAAGTATACATGTGTACCCTTATGTATTCATATATATGTATATATGTACGTATATATGTGTATCTGTATATAAATATATTTACGCACGTATATATATGGGGGGGGCGTGTGTGTATATATGTATATATATATATATATATATATATATATATATATATATATATATATATATACATATATATATATATATATATATATATATATATATATATATATATATATATATATATATATATAAAGTGTAATAACATCTGCAATCTTAAAATGCCAACTCACAAACATATCCGTCCCCTGTGTATGTGACTGTGTGTGTATATGTGTTTGTATATGCATATATATCGCTCAAAGATCTACACTCACACAGATATGAATATATATGTGTATACAGCGTATAAATACATACACATGCAACCGTACCTGTGTGTATATACTTACGTCTATATATACATATATATTTTATATATATATATATATATATATATATATATATATATATATATATATATATTTGCATATGGCTATTCAAATCTACCGGTTCATCAGAATCCAGATACAGATGTCGATGTACTTGTTAGTTAAACTTTTATAATCAATCAATACTTTACCATCTTTTTTTTTTTTTTTAGTAAAGATGTTGACAATATACTTCGACGTGCCTCCAGCATCGATTAGTCTCAATAAAACCTTCGATGTGCTCTCATACATATCATATATATAGTCTTTGCTTTCTTTCTTCTTTCCTCTTACTGCTTCAATAAATTGCAAGTATATTCGCGACGGATTCATCAAAATATAATGATTCGCAGTTTCATATTTCTATCTGTATATACGTATACATGCATGTATGTGTACATGTATGTGTTATAACTGTAGGCATATACACATGCATGTATGCTTACGTTTATGCATGTATATATCAATGTGTATATATATATATATATATATATATACATATATGTACAGACATTCAGGCATTTGTGTGTGTACGTATGAAGGTTGAAGCTACGAATGTGTATATGTATGTGTGTATTTGTGAATGTATGAATGCGTATGTTTGTGCGCATGTATGTATGTATATACATTCGTGCATATCTGTATACTATATATATGAATGAATATTTGTATGTGGCTATGCATTATTATCTCTGTATGTATATGTGTACGTATGTTTGTAGTTATGCATGTCTGTATTCTTGTAGGCGTTCACGAATATGTCCATAGATATATGAATGAATGTTTGTCCACGTACCTCTTTGAACTTGGCTTTTATTTTGTGTGTTAGCAGACGTAGCATTGACACGTGTGTGTGTCTATATGTGTGTATGTTTGTGTATATGTATATACAAATATATGTATGTATGTATGTATGTATGTATGTATGTATGTATGTATGTGTTTTGGTTTGTCTATGTATACGCTTTGAAATATTCAAAAGTAGACATTTCCTTTTAACAGAACGGATATATTAGATACGTGTGTGTATGTATTAAAGAAGAAGAAGAAGAAGAAGAAGAAGAAGAAGAAGAAGAAGAAGAAGAAGAAGAAGAAGAAGAAGAAGAAGAAGAAGAAGAAGAAGAAGAAGAAGAAGAAGAAGAAGAAGAAGAAGAAGAAGAAGAAGAAGAAGAAGGAAATCATGTTGATATAGGCAGACAGATAGACATTTAAATATTTACAAACACATGTATTATGTTTATATGCATATATATTTGTATGCCTATGTATACGTGTATTTATATATATATGTGTATATATTGTGTAGTTGTGTGTGTGTGTGTGTGTGTGTGTGTGTGCTTGTGTGTGTGTGTGTGCTTGTGTGCGTGTGTCTGCATTCATACAATCTATGCTTCATGCAGAGATACGTAGGCTAATGTTGGAATATGTTCGTGTATGCATACATACATAAATGCTACAATTAAATCTGTGTCATTTGATTTTGGCGATAATTATTCCCTAGATCGATCAACAGAGCTACTTCTTCTCTGAAAGTAATTGGATATTCCAGAAAAGCTAGTACTTTCAATGCGATATTCTAACCGATTCTCGGTGGCACAATCCAAGAGAAGGCTGGATTCACACGCACACTCACACAGACACACACACAGCCACACACACACACACACATACACATGGACACTCAGACGCGTACACTCGGACACTCATTTTACACACACACACACATTTATTTATATATATATATATATATATATATATATATATATATATATATATATATATATATATATATATATATATATATATATATATATATATATGTATGTATGTAGGCAAGCCTGTGAACATGGACGTATCGTCTATGATACATACAAACATAAGTCCGTGCGTGTGAGAGAGACAGAGACAGACAGACAGACAGACAAGTTCCCCTTCTCCAAATACACTGAAACGTTTTGGTGTTGACCAGAGCCTATGGAATGCCATGGTAAATCCCACTCTTCCACTTCTCCCTAAAATGGGATGGAATCGGATTTGGATTCTCATGATTGAGCCACGAACTTAACTACGTACAGTAGAAATATATAGCAATAACAATAGGACTATTGTTATAAAGTGTAAATAGAAGGACTGCTGCAATAAGTGTGTGAATCTGGGAGGGGAATATGTTGATCCTCCTGTATTTTCTTTTACCCAAGGCCAGGAACTTTTCAGCACCCTCTCGTACTATCTACACACGTGACTTGGCATCATGGCCAAAAACATTATTCATTGCAATCCGCAAGGGGGAAAGAAATGAGCCTAAAGATAAATGTATGAGTTTGCAATGGTGTATTCGCATCAGGTGGGAATTCTGCTGGAATATTCATTGGAAAAGTAACGTTGCTGGAATGTTCCTTTAGTGAGGGGGAGGAAGAAGAAGAAGAAGAAGAAGAAGAAGAAGAAGAAGAAGAAGAAGAAGAAGAAGAAGAAGAAGAAGAAGGGGGAGGAGGAGGAGGAGGAGGGGGAGGGGGAGGGGGAGGAGGATGGTGATGACGCTGATGATGATGACGACGGTGATACGGACGACGGCAACATCGATGACGGCGACGATGACAATGAAGAAGAAGAAGAAGAAGAAGAAGAAGAAGAAGAAGAAGAAGAAGAAGAAGAAGAAGAAGAAGAAGAACAACAACAACAACAACAACAACAACAACAAGACAAAGAAGGAGAGAGAGGAGAGTGGAGGAAGGAGGGATGACAACATTAGACAGAAAATCACTTCTATTTTCCTCATATTTTGTTCTTTTTATTTCAGTGGCATTTCATTATTGTTTCGTATCTTAATCCGCGTCTTGTAGTTAATTGGGGTTTTTTTTCTTAACATATGTATTTATTTATATATGTATCTATCTCTCTATTTATATATTTTTCTTCGCATGCGCTCATCTTTTATTTTTAATCTCTCCGAAAAATTCCCCAAGCAGTGGCAGCCATTGTTAAACCGTTGGTTCGAAGCAAATTTTAAATACGCTGAAATACATTCGACCGTAAACCAAACGATTACCCATAAACCCTTAGTGAACAACAATGTGAAACTCTCTCTCTCTCTCTCTCCCTCTCTCTTTCTATCTATCTATCTCTCAATTTTCCCTCTTCTTATCTTAGGCCCACTTAAATAAAGAACCAAACCATAAGAAATTGTCATATATGCTTGACTCGATCTGACCTATTTTTCACTCACCGCCGCTACCGACTCCATCACTTATTCTCAAATATATGTGTGCGTGTGTTTGTATGTGTATGTGTGTATGTTGTGTGTGTGTATATATGTATGTGTACATACATATATATATATATATATGCATGTATAGCAAATCTGTGGTATTAAGCAGAACATTTGCTTTAGCCAATCTTTTATACCAAGAAAAAAAACAATGTACATGGTAACACTTCCAATCAGTTAAGATCAGAAGCCATGAGAGCCAATGCCTGGTACTGCATCAGGGCATTTATTATTATTATTATTATTATTATTATTATTATTATTATTATTATTATTATTACACTTATCATTATTATTATCATTATTATTATTATTATTATTATTATTATTATTATTATTATTATTATTATTATTATTATTATTACACTTATCATTATTATTATCATTGTTATTATCATTATTAATATTATTATTATTATTACACTTATCATTATTATTATTATTATTATTATCGTCATGATCATTGTTATTGTTAACGTTTTGTTACTTGTATTCCTGCAGCAAATTTAGTTAAATTTGTTGACGCTAAGACATTTTTATATCAAAATGTAAAAATAAAGTAACTCTAAAAAAATTGCAAACAAAAAGAAAAACAATGAAACAAACAACCGAGACATGATGATGGTATATGTCATTCTCAGTGAGATAACTGATCAATCAATCAATCAATCAATCAATCAATTTCTACGTAGTTCGATGTCAAAGCTATCTGCGTGTAAAGTTTGCCTGAAACTGACAACTAAATATATACATAAATGCATAAATGGATTAATAATTATTAAATCCATAAAGTTAATAGTTAATGCGTCACAGAATTAATGGCGGCTGCATTAAAACTTTTGCTACTAGATTTTAGATTTCATATGTTATGTTGCTATATAGCGATGTTTACGTAGTTATATATAGTAGTGATCGCATGATGCTTTCTATGTGTGTGTGTGTGTGTGTGAGTGTGTGTGTGTGTGTGTGTGTGTGTGTGTGTGTGTGTGTGTGTGATTTTCTTTGCCCATACAGCGCTTGGCAACCGGTGTCGGTTTACTTACGTCCTTTTACATTTGCCAAAATAATTACATACAACAAACGTCAGAATTAAAATGGATATATTCTGTTTTATATCATTTTATTCCTCTGAAATAATTCTGACTTTTTTCGGTTTTACACTAGATGACACAAAAAATATATATATAATTATTTCACACGTTTAGTGAATTTTATATAAATAATCTTATTCGGTAGAATTAAAAATATACAAATATCTCAAACACGGAAGAGAAGAAAGGAATTTAGCATGCACTCGAATTTCAACATTCCATTATGGCACAATGTAAAATTTAAAAATCCAACTCATCACAAAAAAAAAAATAGTCACTGTTATACAACTAATCGACGACTCGTTTAGAAGTATAAATTCTTTAAAAATGTATGATGCCTCAGGTGAAAATGTGATTTAATTTTATAGATACCATGTATTTCATTTTCTTTTTGCATTTTTATTTTCTATGGAAATAGTTCTACAAAATAGTAACAGATAAATTCGATGCATTGATACCCGTGTAAAAAAAAAAAAAAAGGTTTATTTCTTAATAGTAAAATCCCCCTAGCAATGATACCAAGTGTTTCAGGATAGAAGATCATTCTGTGTGTGTGTGTGTATATATATATATATATATATATATATATATATATATATATATATATATATATATATATATATATATATATATATATATATATAATATACATATATATACTATTATATATATATATATATATATATATATATATATATATATATATATATATATATATATATAATACATATATATATAATATATATATATATATATATATATATATATATATATATATATATATATATATATATATGTATATATAAATGTAAGTATATACATACATAAATGCATATCTGTATAAATATATCTATGTATGTATGTATGTATATATATCTATCTAAATGTATGTATACATATATATATTTATATTTATTTTATTTATTTATTTATTTATGTGTTTCAGCCAAGTGGCTGCGGTCATGCTGGTGCACCACCGTGATTTTCATGTTCCTTGTATGGCTCTAAATGTAGATATATATATTATATATATATTACACACATTCATAGACATATGTATAAGTATATACGTGTATAAATATATATATGACTGATATATATATATATACATACATATATATTTATATATATATATATATATATATATATATATTTATATTTATATATATATATATATATATATATATATATATATATATATATATATATATATACACACGTATATATACGTATTTATGTATGTATGTATCTTCCCACTGAAGTCTATGGATTCTTGGCAAAAACTGTCATTTTCTTTTCATGTGTTATAAGTATTCTTATAAGTTCGTGACTATATATATATATATACACATAGCTATGTGCACGCACACACATCTATATACACATGTATCTCCATATATGCTTGTTCGTATTTCTGTGTGATTATGTAGACATAGATATATCTGTGTTTGTGCGTGTGTGTGTGTGTGCACGTGTGTGTGTGTGTGTGTGTGTGTGTGTGTGTGTGTGTGTGTGTGTGTGTGTGTGTGTGTGTGTGTGTGTGTGTGTGACCGAATGCTATACGAAAAACGTGCTATATGCTGAGTTCTCGATGCCAAAATTCTCGATGCAATTTTGCAGTTTCGTACAGATCACGGTGCGCGTTGCTGTGTATGCCGGTATATATGTATGTATATATATATATATATATATATATATATATATATATATATATATATATATATATATATATATATATATATATATATATATATATATATATATATATATATACATGTGTGTGTGTGTGTGTGTGAGTTTTCACCGTATATCTTATATGGAAATTAGTCTAATATTGCACCAATATACCCTTTCTCATTTTCCGGTTAAATTTAGTAACTATGATTTCATAGCGAGAAGTGTGAAGACATGTGCATGTTTTGCGTAAGGTAAGAAATGGTAACGAGTGAAAATTCTATAAATATGATTATAAGCCATCACCATATATATTAACTACGGAATAAAGTCTAACAATTGGGCATATAAACGACGGAAAAATTGGCCAGTACACGGTGAAGTCTTATAATCATATTTACAAAATCTCTACTTGTCACATTTTCTTAATTCACACAGAATTTGTATATGTCCCCTCTGCTTTTAATCATTGGAATTTTTCCTTTGAAGAAGGAAGTGATTGCTTCGCAATGTAGATAAGGAAGACATTGTCACATGTTAAACCTCAGAAAAATCTTGCATTGTTTTACTGTTCCGCTTACAGATTGTATTCATAAGGTGCAAATCAGTTGGTTGATATAGCAACGAAGAGAAGAAAGACGGCAGAGACGTAACTATATCATATCATTACGGGGACACACATATACATACAAACAATTAAAACGGATATTTTTTTAATTTTTCGAATTGTTTTTAACACATCAGTTTAAAATACGGTTAGTCTAAACTTTTGGCTTAAATCCCACACACAAGCGTACACACACTCACATATAGATACACAGATAGATATATATACCTTAATATCGAACAGTAAGAATGAATGCTCAACAACGCAGTGATGGATAAATATTCATTGTTTGTGAATTAACTAGGTTATCATTGGGAGATGGCAGTTTGGTTAATTTACGAGCAAATCAAAGAGTATAGATATAAGACAAAGATACATAGAGAGATCGATAGATGGATAGTGATAGATTGATAGTTAAACATACATACATATATACATACATACATATAGGTTTTCTGATGCAAACAGGAAAATATAGAACATAAAATATGAGTGTGTATATATATATATATATATATATATATATATATATATATATATATATATAGATATATATAGATATATATATATATAGATATATATATATATACAGGGTGTCCACAAAGTCTGGGTACATGGAGTAAATAAAATCATAACATAAACAATTAAATATTAGAAGTAATAATTTCTTAAAGCATGTGTTAATCCCCATGTACCCAGATTTTGTGGACACCCTGTAGTAAAGGACAATCACTATTATCCCAACTTACTGGTTGTCTTATACTATATATATATATATATATATATATATATATATATATATATATATATATGTATGTATATAAATTCTATTTACATAATATCGAGGACTCATATTTTGCTATTTTATTATTATTATTATTATTATTAATATATATATATATATTCATTATATTTAGTAGAAGCAACAGTGATTCAAAAGCATTGTGTTTCGCGCCTTAGCACTTATATATTTAAATGTGCTTCCATTACGCGTGTGAGTATGTGTGCGTGTGCGTGACAGTTTTTGCGTTCGTCTGTGGTTGTGCGCAATGTTTATATAAAGCACGAAAGGTGTTCGTAAAGAAGTCTTAAATTAATATGACGACATGAGGTCGTTTCCTCTCAAACGAGGCGACGGAATGTAGCCATTGTAGTCAGTTAGCTGGTCTGAATGTACGCCTCTTGATACAAAAGAGTTCTATTTCTCTTTCATCGATTAGACGGAAACGGAAATTAGAATCGATTTCCCTTCAAACTTTTCGACCACGCATCAGATGAGCTTCAAATTGAAATGTGTGTGTACAGTATTTGCGCGTATACGTGTATATATTCACATACAGACATAAATACATACATACACACACACATACATGCCTACGAACATTCATACATCCATACATAATCACCTATATATATATATATATATAAATATAAACATATATATAGCTACATAAATAAGTGTATAATCGACCCGACTGTTGGTTGTCTGTGTCGGCAATTTAACTGCACTATTTCAATAATTTTTAACTATACCTATATCTATCTCCATATCTGTCTGCCTGTCTGTTTGTCTGTTTAGATGATAGATATGCTGATAATTATAGATCCAGATATGCCTGTCAATATATAAGTGTACAAAAATATACGCAGTTATATAAGCTCATTGAAAGTTGTACATATATAAATATAAATATACACATATCTGTCTATATACAGATATATATGTGTGTATACATACATCTTTCCGTCAGTGTGTGTGTGTGTGTGTGTGTGTGTCTCTCTCTCACTCTGTATATATATATATATATATATATATATATATATATATATATATATATATATATATATATATATATATATATAATTAGTATGAAACATTGTGTAGAGTATATTGTATAAAGAATCGTGGGTAGGGTCAGAATAATGCAAAGTAAATAGCAAGGCAAATCACAAGAAAACAAATATATGAATTAATGTGTCTAGACTTACCTTGTATTCAATATTTCGGGGTTGAAATGGGGTCATAATCCCGAAATATTGAATACAAGGTAAGTGAACATTAATTCATATATTTGTTTTCTTGTGATTTGCCTTGCATTTACTGGGTTTGCATTGTCTGCTTCACGAAATTTGTCCGATATTTGTTCCTGCTATGTGCGTTCTTAGTTTAAAACCCACCGAAGTCATCTTTGCTTTTCATAACTTTTGGATCAATAGAATAAATCAGCTGTAAAGTAACATGGGATGACTTGAAACCACTAGTAGTAGTAGTAGTAGTAGTAGTAGTAGTAGTAGTAGTAGTAGTAGTAGTAGTAGTAGTAGTAGAAGTAGTAGTAGTAGTATCTATGTACCTTTCAATTGATAATTTACTGAATGTCTTCCCCTAAACACAATCATGTCTTAAAATATATATTTATTGAAATTTAAAACCTTCAATCAGCTTTAAATTGAATATATTTCTGTTTTAATATTAAAAACTTTGTTAATTGTTCTAATAGAAGCCAAATAAGCATTAGTACACAAATATTTCATTAAAATTATAATTGGGTATCTATTTAAGACAGAATTTATCAGTTGCACTAATTAGCAGCAACACATGGTGACGAGCTGACAAAAATATCACACACCCAGCAGACATATATATAATTTATGAATATAGGCGCAGGATTGGCTGTGTGGTAAGTAGCTTGCTTGTCAACTACATGGTTCCGGGTTCAGTCCCACTGCATGGCACCTTGAGCAAGTATCTTCTACTATAAGCTCGGGCCGACCAAAACCTTGTGAGTGGATTTGGTAGACGAAAACTGAAAGAAGCCCGGCGTATATATATATATATATTATATATATATATATATATATATATATATATATATATATATATATATATAGGTATGTATGTATGTATGTATTTACATGCTTGTGTGTTTGTGTTTGTCCCCACCAACATCGCCTGACAACCGATGCTAGTGTGTTTATGTCCCCGTATGAGTTAGAGCAAATTTTTCAAGGTTTTGCCCCAGCATGGCCGCAGTATAATGGCTGTAACAAGTAGAATATAGGAAGATAGACGTATGTTGATACACACACACACACACACACACACACACACATACATACATACATATATATATATAGATAGATAGATAGATAGATAGATAGATAGATAGATAGATAGATAGATAGATAGATAGATACTGTTTCGAAAAAGACTTCCTATGGTAAACTCTTCTTTTATTCACCAGTCAAATGATTTATTTTCTATTTTCGTTTTTCGAATGAATTCTGTTGTTACTTCTGGTTCACGTTAGTCCTGGAGCCAAATTCACGTTCTTTACGTTGTCAAGTTCACACAGATTTTCTTCACACAGATTTACATTGACTGATTCACATCAATCTTCAAATAATCTGCGCAGATCGACCAGCTGGCACTGGCTCACACATCGACCTCTGGCAACAGACTGCTCACGTCGACTGCTTATCACATCGACAACTGACGGCATCTGACGCTCGACACCAACTGCTGTGCCAACTGTTCCACACGAACCGCCCGACATCGACCGCCTCACATTGACTCTCGGCAGCAGAATACGCACGTCGACTATTCACATAAACCGCTCACGGTAACTGCCAGCACCCACTTCGAACCAAGCGTCCGGCGCCAACTGCTCACGTCGCCTACCGTCTGCATCAACCACTGACGCCAACTGCCCGGCCACTCACTTCCAACCAACCGTCCGATATCAACTCATGCACATCAAACGTTGCACATCGGCTCCCGGCAAACACTTTGATTTTTTTATTGCCTACAAGAGGCCAACACAGAGGGGACAAAACAACCTGATCTTTGGGGTCAGGTGGGAGTAATGATAACACATTGAGATGCTTTTAAAAATCGAATGACGGACGAGCATACAGCCATATATATATATACACACACACACACACACATATATATATACACGCACACACACATACATACATATATATATATATATATATATATATATATATATATATATATATATATATATATATATATATATATATATGCATATATATCTATATCTATCTATCAATCTATCTATACATATACATACATACACATATATATATATATGTATAGAGAGATTGATAGATAGCTATAGATATGCATATATATGCATATATATATATATATGCATACAGCCATATATATACATATATATATATATATACACGCACGCACACATACATATATATATGCATGCGTACAACCTCTATGTGTGTGTATGTGTGTTTATGTGTGTGTGTGCACGCGCGTGCTTGCATCCATTTGGGTGCGTCTCTATTATAGTACCTCCCACGTATATGGGTGTTTCTGAATGCTTAATATATTGGTGCGTTCGCACTCATACACACACACACACACACACACACACTCACACACACACACACATGTATGTAATCATAATTTCATGTCCATGTTATTAATATATTTATATATGTGAGTGCATGTCTATGTATGTATGTATAATACACAGCCCACACAACTAAATATACGTGTAGGTGTATGTTTTCGTGCGGCTTTGTCTCATACTCGCAAACATTAAGCTGTCCCAATAAGAAGAAAATCTATTTAGTTTCTGTTTTACAAACAAATGGATTGAAGAGGAGGTAACTTATCATTGACTTCCTGTCCTTCCCCTCCCTCCACCTCATCCCCTTCCTCATCGTTATGAATTAGAAACAACAGATTTAGAAAAGAAATATATTTTACATAATTAAGATGATATTCCACGATATTAGCGTTTCGTTTTGCAAGCTAAGCAAAAGAAGATAGAATAACATACTTCTTGCATTATATATCTTATTTTATATATATATTTTTTTTTATTTTACTTGTTTGCTGTCAACGGAGTGTGGCCAGGCCGGGGCACTGCATTTATGAGTTTTTTCAGTCGATCCCATTACTTATTTAAGTCTGGTATTTATTCTATTGTCTCTGCTAACGAACCGTTATTGTTATTATTATCATTATTATCATTATTATCATTATTATTATTATTATTATTATTATTATTAAATCAAGTTTTCGATGTAAGTGTAACGGCGTTTTCCTCTTCTTACATCACCATGAAGTGGGATCCACCGGACAAATTTGGATGCTCTCAGCAGTAAATGGCTGAAGGATTAAAATTAATCAAAGGATATACTAAGTATGTTTACCTGCTGAAGATAACAGTCGGTGTATTTTGGCAATTTAAATAAGAGATTTGCTATTTAATGCCTTTTGGGGGCCTGCAATCGCCTATATTATTGATTCTGTCATTTTCATTTTTAAAATTGTTACACTAGATAATAATAGAGTTAATAATATCTTCCCAAATTAACTTTTCGTGAATCATTTGCTCCGTATTGAAATATATATATGTATATGATAGATCGCTGACCACTACATTTATATTTTTTTCTCCTTATTTCTTTCTGTGTTCCTTTCAGTTGAAGAGCGTAGCTCGAAGCGTCAAAGTTTTTCTCTATTCCCGAGCGTTAAACTAATACATCCATTTGTTGTTTACACCACCTGTCTTGGTCTGTTGTTTTTTTCGTAAATTCTCCCATATATATATATATATATATATATATATATATATATCAATACGTGTGTGTGTGTCAGTGTATGTGCGTGTGACCGTGTGTGCCTGTGTGTGTGCGTCTGGTGGGGGAGCAAGCGACTTTTGATATAGCCTCCGAGTGTTCAAAGTCATTTAAATGAAATTGGAGAGACGGAACAGCGGAATATCTCCACCCAATTCATTCCACATGCACCTCCCCCGCCTCATCGTCACCCTTGTTGTGTCATGCACTAATTACCATCCTTAGTCTTTTGACTCCAGAACACCCGCTCCTCTCGAATCCCTACCACCCTCTTAATTTCCCACAGGTTTTGAAATTTGAATGTTCAAGAACATTATTAATCGTAACAATCTTGCTTGTCTCAGAGGGTTTGAAA
>NC_142946.1:6504044-6514044 GCF_046866305.1 Octopus bimaculoides
CTATCTATCTACCCACCTACTTGTCTATCTATCTATCTATCTATCTATCTATCTATTTACAAATATATATATATATATATATATATATATATATATATATATATATATATATATATATATATATATATATATATATATATATATATATATATATATATATATGTATGTATGTAAACTTATTAAAGATCTTACAGTTAACATAAAAGCTACATGGCGTTAACTTGAACTTGTTAATAAAAACAACGTGAGGCAATCGAAAAACGTTTTCAACAGGCTTAACTGTACTTAACAGAATTTTCATGCAGATGTATTCTGCAATTTATGTCTATGGGATACTCATATACGCACACACATGTTTATCGATAAATAAATAAATAGGTAGATATGCATGTATATGTATATATATATATACATACATATATCTATATATTCATACACACACATATATATATATAAATATATATATATATGTTTATATATATATATATATATATATATATATATATATATATATATACATATGTGTGTGTGTGCGTGTGTGTATGCGTATACAAGTAACTCATCTGTGTTTCGAATATAAAGATAGATATGTCTGCATATATACAAATATAGATTGTGATATATGTATGTATGTATGTATGTATGTATGTGCGCATGTGTAGTTAACACAATTATGTATCCATATTTTATGTTACGTGTATAGAGCCATGCACACCTCTACGAATTCACACGCTGATAATACACATTTTATATTCCAATATCTCAATTTACATCTAGATTATATATGCGTATAATGCATGTCTCGTAGTTGAAAGCATTTTTCCGCTGTTCGACACAATTCTTTAAAAAAACAATTTTGTTTTACAATATCACTTTTTTCCTCTTAGACTAAATCACAATCTATGTGAACCAGTTTTGTTAGACGTGTTTACAATTTATATGTGTTGCCGGGAATAATGTACTACTGAGGGAAGTTAAAGAACTGAGGCTCTATCGTCTTGGACGGTAGCTCCCGAACGGAGCCCATATAACTCGTACGTTCTATATTAGATTCTTTTGCGTCCACGGAAGCAAAATATCAAATTGGGTATTCACGATATATTTTAGGGAGCCATGAGAAAGTTTAGTATAAATGTACTTATTTTAAGAAACAACTAGCTTTCTTTTTCTACAGCTTAAATAGTTCAGCATAGTAAGGTGCAGACACGCTAATATTTGCCTTTATTTAGGTAAGTGAATAGTATTCGAGATAAAAATTCCCCAAACGGTGTCACTTCCTTTTGAAGTTAGTGTTGCTGAAGTAGTTATCTGCTTACAGAAGAACCTTATTAAATTATGAGTGATGGAATATTTTTCAAGCAAGGTTTAAAGATGGAAAGCGTACTGTGTGGAAAAGAAATGGCACTGCTAAAAAATATTCACTATATTAGAAGAAACTGCAATTGTGCGTTACTACTTTTCCTTCATCAAACCCTGTTGAATCCGGTTTCAGCGGCTTCTAACTTAATATCTGAAAACCTGGTATCTATTCAACGAAGAATGAAATGCAAAGTCCACTTTGGTCGAAGTTGAACTCACAGCGCAAAGCCGGAAGAAATGCGGCTGATCATTTTGTCCGGTGTACTAACGAGTCTACTAGATGGCCGCCTCATCGAAGCCCTAAAATAACGGAAGGCAAACGTCAACTTTGCGAAACTCATCTGGGTTTCAATTCAGACTGAACGTAAAGGGACGGAAATCAATACCGCAGGGCATCTTGCTCACTGCTTTACCAATTCTCACGGAACAATAATAAAACGGGATTGGTTGGTTCTAATTTAGAATTTAGAATTTGGAACATAGAATTTCAATTAACGAACCGATTGCCAAACGGAACCATTCCATAGAAAATATTCGTGATATATCATTCCTTATAAGGAATGGTATGGCACTCACACTACCTCCCAGTACGGTGATGTTGCTGTTGTTAGTGGTGGTGTTGATGGCATAGCGGTGGTGGTGGTGGTGGTGGTGTTGGTGATTGGGGTGGTAGTGGTGATGGCGGTGGTGATGGCGAGTTGGTTTTATTAATTAGTTTGTCGATGTCTCTGATGCTACTGATGTTGGGGATGATGGTGATGGTGATGATGATGATGATGAAGTGTTTGCTAGTCAAACCAGAACGCGACAACACTTTCCAGTGCGCGCGCGGCGCAACTCGATAGTTTTTACCTGTAATTACAAATGATGTCATATCATTTTTACACCTGTTTTATTTTCCTTTGATGTTTTTTTTTTATGTTTCCATCCGTCGGCAAACGATGTCTCTACTCTTCCTTCTCCACCCCTTTTCATCCTACATATTTTTTTACCAACACATCTTTTTCATCTTCGTTCTTGTTCCATTTTCTTTCTTCCTTTTTTCTTCCCGCTTTTCTTCTTTTTCTTTCACCTCTTATTTCACTTCTTCTCGTCTGTTTCTTTCATATTATGCATCCATCTTTTATTCTATTTTCATCAATTCCCTTCTTTTTATTCTTCCTCTGTTTAAGGTTATCTTCTTCATCTTTTATTTCGTTTTTTTTTTCCTTTTCCTTCTTTCTCTTCTTATTCATCTTACTTTCTATATTCTTCTATTTCTTTCTTCGGTTTCTTCGTTTTTCTTCCTCTTCTTCTTTCCTTCTTCTACTCCCCTTTACTTCCTCTTCATATTTCCTTCTCTTCTTTTCACCCACTCATTCCTTATTCTTCTCTCACTTATCTTATTCTCCTGACTCTTTATTCTTCATATTTCATTTATTCTTCTTTATCTCCTTCCTTTTTCCTCCACCTAGCTTTCCTTCTTATCCCTCTCCTCTTCTTTCTTATTTCTTCTTCCTCTATTTTTCCTTTTCTTCCTCCCTTACTCACTCTACTCATTCCCGTAACTCTTTTCTTTCCTTTCTTGCAGCTACCATTACCATTACGTCTGCTACTACCACTAATTCTGCTGCCGTTACTTCTATGCCATTGATTTTAGAAATATTCACGACAGAATAACTTCAATCATTCTCCAATTCCAAATGTTATTAATTCCACAGAAGTTTACCGAATTAAGAATCATTTCGTTCGTCAACTTTTGGCTCACATGAACAAATAAAATAACACACACAAACATGCAGGTATGCACACACATATATACATATATATTACATAAACACAGACACACATATATACATATGTATATGTATATTTATATGTATACAAATATATATAGACATATGTATATGTGTGTGTATATATATATATATATAGAGAGAGAGAGAGAGAGAGAGAGAGAGAGAAAGATAGATGCCTATACATGTATATATAAATACACATACATGCATACATATATATATATATATACACACACAGATACATACATATATACATATATATATATACACATGCATACAAAAACACAAATACACACACACACAGAAACGCACAAATATATATATATACACGCTCGCACGCGCGTACTAAAACAAATGATCAGATAAAGATCTCAAAGGTATAAAAATGTAATTGTTGCAAAGAACTTTCAGAAATTCATTCGAACTTCTTGAACTTAAAATGAAATTTTATATCGATTTATTTGTGTGTGTGTGTGTGTGTGTGTGTGTGTGTGTGTGTGTGTGTGTGTGTGCTTGCGGTTGGCACTTTTAGATCATTTCACACATATTTAGGGCGTATGTGATCTGTAAAAAAAAAGGCCAATTTTACAGCAGTTTGCCATGGAGAAAACGTCGCGGTTTACCAAAAGGTTATAAACAGCGAAATCGTTTCAGAGCCGCCGCTCGGTCTGTAATAAATCAAAACACAAAGAGCTCGAAACACAGGGTTTCCATAAAGTCATGGTGCAATTTAAAACACTTGTGTCTTCGCAACTCTACATGATAGAAAAAGTAAGAAGAATGTCCTAAATGTTCTCTGTAGAGAAATACGATTCAAAAGATTTCGGAAAACATTTTTCAGCCAATTTTCAGTAAATCTCTCAATCACATCAGTTTTCCTTGCTTTGAAGTTTTCTAAAGATCGAATCTTAGTTGAATAAAAAAAATACTTTTCACATTTAATATGTTTTTCAGTTTGCCATTCTGTCCTAGCTTTCGGTTCGTTTGTGCATATACTATACATTTTTAAATATATATATATATATATATATATATATATATATATATATACCAAAGTAAGCACATAAATGCGAAACAAGGTGGAAAAAATAGTACTCGAATGCTAGAGGTAGTGTAATATGCTTTATTTAAAGCAGCAAAAATATTACGCGATATTTTTGCTGCTTTTAATAATGTATATATATATATTATTATATGATATATATATATAGAGAGAGAGAGAATCAGGTAGATAGACAGATAGATGACGGTTTACGAAAACCACACACAAGGCATTAGTTGGGACTGTAATAGATTAAACGTTCCCAAGGTGCCGCGCAGTGGGAATGAACCCTGAAATCATACGATTGCAAAGTGAACGTCTTAACCACCCACCCACCCACGCCTACACCGCCATACACAGCCTCGTCTTTATGCTTATGCTTTGCTTTTGTCTTATTGTTTGTTTATTAATCTTACTCGTGTTCCAAGCGTGTTTTTTGAAGAACTTTATTATCCATGGAATTTTTTTCCTATTTATCGTGTCTATGTTTATGAAATTCTATAAAGCGTATATCCTGTTAGTAAAACTAGGAAGGTTTTATTCACGGTTCATCGGCCATGCATTAGATTTACTTGTTTTTGCGAAGACGGCTTGTTTGTCAAATTGTACAGGAAGATCTCTTACGGTTCACCGGTTGTTCACTCATTCGCGCTGTTGACTCGTTTTTATAGTTAATTCTACGTCGGCGGAGAGTTTTATTGTTCGAGAGTAAGAGAACGTGATGGTGATGACAAGAATGACGACGACGAAAACGATGATGATTACGATGACGATGATGATGATGATGATGATGATGATGATGATGATGATGATGATGATGATGGTGATGATGATGCTACTGCCACTACTGAAGAAGAAGAAGAAGAAGAAGAAGAAGAAGAAGAAGAAGAAGAAGAAGAAGAAGAGGAGGAGGAGGGGAAGGAGGGGAAGGAGGGGAAGGAGGGGAAGGAGGGGGAAGGAGGAGGAGTGAGAGGAAGTGGAGGAGGTTGTGGAGGGAAATGATGAGAAGGAAAATGGGTCAGAAAAATGAAGATGAGAAGGGGATAGGAAGATAATGACGATGAGGAAGATGATGGGATCGGTGACTAGTGGCAGGAAGAGGAAGATAAGAAAAGGAGGAGGTAGATGATGAAGAGGAAGGTGACGACGATGAGGAGGGGTAGGAAGGGGATGAGGAAGATGAGGAGAGGTAGGAAGGGAAAGTTGAGGAGGAGGAGTAGGAAGGGAAAGTTGAGGAGGAGGAGTAGGAATATAAATAAATATCTCAGCACTCATCAATTGCTAAAATCTACAAAAGCCCTAGAGAAGCCCTCAACGGAACATTGATCCTGTACCTGGTACAGTGCCGTTGCAACTCACACAAATATCTGAACCCCATCGACTGATTAGCAGTAAATGTCTAACGGTCCATATCATGGTCTACAGAAGAGCTGACTCTCTGTCTTCTTTGTTAATGCTATAAAGGGCCAGTTTCTCTAAGTTGTCTGGCCTCGCACATCCACCACTCAGATAACCCCCATCCCCGATCTCACTCGTCTCTGCACCCCTCGTCACACATGTTACGTCTAACCTCCTCGGCGCAGCACTAATCACTATGTTAATGACTCCTGTTCGTAGCTTTCTTGTTAGTGTTGAGCTGTAACAGTTGAAGTGTAGCATGAAAGACATGAAGCACGAATTTCTATGAGAGACGGAAAGATCATGGTTCTGCCCCTCCAGCAGGAATGACAAGTGACAAGAAATTAATCATTGATATGTCAGAGAGATACTTTCCTGGCACCTGGTAAGTTGCTACGGAATTCTTCAGTGACCAGATCATAGTTGGTGAAGCAAAAATGTTGACACCGAATAATAAATGTTAAAAGTGAAGTTAAAAGTCGTGTGCTTTTGAATGGCTCTGTCTTCCATACCGCATCTGAATCATTAATATTATTCTTCTTACAAAGCAAGGTCGGCGAGTTGGCAGAATCGTTAGCACGCCGGGCAAAATACTTAACGGTATTTCATCTGCAGTTACGTTCTGAGTTCAAATTACGCAGAAGACGACTTTGCCTTTCATCCTTTCTGGGTTGATGAATTAAGCATCAGGGAAATACTGCGTTGGGTGTAATCAGCTAGTCCCCTCCCCAAGAATCTCAGGTCTTTAGTAAAAAAGGATTCTTCCCTCAAAGTAAGCACCGGTCATAAAGGCGAACACGTAATCGATAATACAACAGTCCTTTCTCAAGGTAAGTACCAATCCTACACTTGGGTCGGTTCGATCAGTTATATTGCCACCACCACCACCACCACCATCACAATCAAACCATGTTATGTGTCTATCTGTCTGAGGAACTCTTGATTGGTTTAAAAGTTTGTTGAGGTTTTTTTTCTTGCGTTCCGATATCAAGAATTTACTGATTATTCATGAACCATTTTCGAAATTTATATTAATGAAAATGCCTATAGGTTTAGGTGATTTTATATTTACTTCTTCTTAACAATAGAATGACACTGGACAGAAGGTGAGAAAAACAGCATATTCATTTAGTATTCAACATTTCGACGTTATAATTCTGCAAGTGTTCCTTCGGCGTTGCTTCCAGTATCTGGTTATATATGAATATTTTAATATTTCCCTTTAAAGTATTTTTATGAGTCGCATCTGGCCAAGACAATCAAGTGTCAGGTGATTTTTATTGTTGCCAAGAGGAATGTGGTAATTCCTATGAGGTTTCTGTCGCTAATGTTGTACGTCTCAATACACGTTCGAAGCACTTAAGACACACGTTGGTCTAACGTTTAGTTTCAGCTTGCCTCTAAATACTTCCTTACTTGCGGTGGCATTCACCTAGGGTCAGTTGAGCCGGCTCCGACCAACGAGTTCAGGGTTTCACATGTGGTCCCCGGTGGTGGCAATACAACTGACCACACTTTGGAATTGTGTATTCATTTAACGGTGACAAAAAAATACTTCCGTTACGACGAACGACGGGGGAAAGAGATATTTACACCAAGCGAATCAATTTGTATTTATCTGTGAGAGATGTGTGTATGTGTGTGTGTCAACAGTAATACTGAGCTGTAGAAGTCATCGAATTCTCTGACCGAATTTGAATGGCATAAATTCCTGTAGGTACTTGACTTTAGCTGTGTCACGAATCACAAATCAATGACCAAACGATCTACATATAGCTAATGATCTGTCAAAAAAAAAGGGCGCCAAAGACAAAATCGTTAATGGTATTTGGATATGTTGTTCATCCAAATATGGTTGTTAACGATAAGTGAAATGTCAACGAGTTAAGCATCTACTATGACTATCGTATTTTCGCCACTCAGCTCATCTACTGGCGAAAACAAGCTTTTGATGTGTCTACGAGAGACCTGAACGGCTAGTTATTTGATGACGTCATCAATCCCAAATGAAATGTTGCTTGTATCGAAGCAGAATTATTTCGAGTTCAATTTCTTTGCAGTGAATGGTTGTCTGGAACTCTACTAATATTAATGCTAATACGATACAAGAAACGGAAAATAGTAGAGAGACTATCAAAGACTATTATGTTCAAACTGTATTAGTTAGTTATTTGAAAACAGTATAATTGAAGAGATGGAACTTATTGACCACTTAAGATATCGATTTGCTTGTTTAAGTCTTGTTTTATATAAAGGTAATCGAGATGGAAAGTTGTTGACAAAGTAAAGTGAGTATAGTTACGTCATGTTTAATGATATTATAATTGGTAAGCAACTTCCACATTGTTTTCCGGTTATAGGATATGTCTCTCTCCCTCTCTCTCTCTTTTTCTCTTTATCTATCTTTTTCTCTATATCTATCTTTCAATTTCTCTCTTTCTCTCTCTCTATCTCTCTTTAAATTGGAAAGCACTTTAAATTGTTTTATTGCATCATATATAACCACAACAATAATAATAATAATAATAATAATAATAATAATAATAATAATAATAATAATAATAATAATAATAATATTAATAATAAAGACGACAACGATGATGATGATGATGATGATGATGATGATGATGATGATGATGATGATGATGATGATGATGATGATGATGATGATGATGATGATGATCGCGGAGATTTTACTCATCTCTCTTGACAGTAAATCAAAATTGCATATAATTGAAAAATGCTATTAAATTACATTTTCAGAATTTCAAAACGACTTTTCTACTACCTTTGTAATTATATACATATATATATATATATAAAATACTATATATATATATAGATAGATAGATAGATAGATAGATAGATAGATAGATAGATAAAATACTATCTTGAAAATTTTACTTGTTGGTATTGTCACAGTTATAACGTGTATGTCATAGCATGTGAATATTTAAAATGGTAGTTTGAGCGGAATCAAACAGTGCCAAGATCATGTCACAAAGGAGATATCGGAAATAGAAGACCAGATAGATCTTGGATTACTAAGGCGGTACTCCAGCATGGCCGCAATCAAATGACTGTAACAGGTAAAAGAATATATATATATATTTCCAAGATTTATTTATGTTCAACTGAATGAATTTAATAAAAGCATGAAACATCATGAAAATTGTTCAAACTGAAGTCCTTGGGCGACACATTTTTCCTTTCGAGTCAAGACAGAATTACAGATAGTGTCTATTGAATTTTGATTTTTGATTTACTGTCGGGTGACTTTTGACCAACCATGTACAAACACACACACACACACACACACACACACACACATACATATATATATATATATATATATATATATATATATATATATATATATATATATATATATATATATATAGTCAACTCAAATAAACAAACAATTCAAATTTTAAAAAAAAACGAAAAAAGCGAACGTGAGGACGTACACAAGAAATGTGTTGGCTTGATGCTCGGTGAAAGGAGAGAGTTTGATGTTTCGAGCATAGCTCTTCGTCGGAATTAAATTCTCTGCACATAGTGCTCATCCTTGTATGGTATTCAATATTATGATGTTTATCACAGCGGCGAGCTGGCAGAAACGTTAGTACGCCAAGCGAAATGCTTATCGGAATTTCGTCTGTCGTTACGTTCTGAGATCAAATTCCGCCAAGGTCAACTTTTCCTTTCATCCTTTCGGGGTCGATAAATTACTTACTATTTACGTGCTGGGGTCGATCTAATCGACTGGCCCCCTCCCCCGAAAATTTCAGGCCTTGTGCTTAAAGTATAAAAGAATATTGTGATGTCTATTAATCACCAATGATAAATAACTTCCGCTTAGCATTTTTTTTTTTTTTTTTTTTTTACAATCACCTTATTTTCCAGGCTGGCATTCGAACTCAGAAACCAAGAAAATAAGCCCTCTTAAATGAATAGTACAAACCTTGGTTTGTAAATAAAGAATGCACTTTCTGTTTTATATATATGTGTATATATTTCTTCATTTTTGTATTTATTTTTTTGAACTGAAATCTGTTCACCCAACTGTGTTTGACATTAAATGTATTATCGTTTAGGGCGACTGAAAATTGAATAAAAGATTGTGCATTAGTATGATAATATTTCATCATCTATTGCTCGTGCCATTGTTATTCTGCTTTTTATTTAGTCTTATTTATTTATATTTTTTGTATAATTTATATCTGTTTGTTTCGTCTTGGTTTTATTTTATGCTTTATCTCACCAAAGAACCAGTCTTCTTTTTTTTTTTCTTTTTTTTACTTGCTGGAATCTCGTATCGTCATTGCCAAAAGCGAGTCGATACGTGTTCTTGCGTTGCTCTTGGAAAGCTTTTCAACTAACGACATACAGACATACAAAGACATACAGAGACACACAGACA
>NC_142946.1:6521544-6531544 GCF_046866305.1 Octopus bimaculoides
CTGTCACGTTCATCTTCTACCGAATTTTTTTTCTTCTTCTCTAGCAGACGACATACAAGAAAATCTTATCGAATACTGCATTAAGTTTGGAGTTTCATATCACAATGGCTGCCGTCTTGAAGATATTCCTGTTCATTGATAGAAGTCTCCTTTAGTCCAGCGTTATATAATAAATAACCTAGATTCTCTAGCGTGCGTATGTCTATCTCAAATTCCAAACACGCTAAACTTATCTTCCACTATCGACATCACGGATACCACCAGCGCCACCTACGCTACACAGTCTGCTGTCATCTTATTTCTGATTGAGTATCAGAACCAATTAAAAGGTTTCCATACTTAACGAAATACTGTGGTTATCCCTTATCGAATCCGAAAAACTCTTCATGTGTTGCTTGTTTCGCTCCTTTCCTCTTTCTAGTCTTACTGTTATTTATTACAAGTACGCTATTTCGAAACGTGAAATCAAAATCAGATTAACTTGTCTTCGGTCTGTGTTTTCTTTCTTTGAACTTTGAACAATATTCATCAAGTTTTCTTTTGAATTTATGTATCGTGTCTCGCTGTTTATAGTTAACATTGTAACATCGTTCCACACTGATGTGTGTGTGTGTGGGGGGGGTGTATATACACACACATACATGTATTTCCATACATAATACATATATATATATTTACATACATAATACATATATATATATATATATATATATATATATATATATATATATATATATATATACATACATATATATATTTGCATACATAATACATATATATATATATATATATATATATATATATATATATATATATATAGATATGTATGTATATATATATATATATATATATATATATATATATATATATATATTTATGTATATATATATGTATATACAAATATATATATATATACATATACGTATGTATGTATATATATGTGTATATATATATATATATATGTGTGTGTGTGTGTGTGTGTGTGTGTGTATGTATGTATGTATGTATGTATGTGTACTCATATATATATGTATGTGAATATATGTATGCGCACACATTTTGCCTACATAGGCATACACGAACACACACACACACATACACACACACACACGCACATCCATATACATACACGTATTGCTTAGTGTTTGGAGAAGGTCAGTTGACTTCGTAGTTTTCGTCTCGAGTTACTATCTTTCTCGTTTCTTCCTCCTCTTCTTTAGTTTTGTTTCATTTTCACGAGAGCCGTGTTTTGTAAGCAATGCTATTATATTCGTGCTTTTATAATAATAATAATAATAATAATAATAATAATAATAATAATAATAATAATAATAATAATAATAATAATAATAATAATAATAATAATAATAGTTAATTTAGTGAGAGCTGCATTGAATTTACATCGATTTTCATTCACGTCAGAACGAACAAATTTTGAACATACCTGAACAAGATCCAATTATGACTGGAGTGTGTTTAGATTATTCAAAATATATTAAGGTTTGACAGTTGTTCGTTGTTTGATGAGTGGCTCTAAATCTCCTACGGAACGCGGGTCTTGATCAAGGAACCGACACCTATTTACAATGAAGGGTAAGTATGGCTTAGGAGTTAAGAAGTTTGTTTTGCACATGGTGTGATGTTGGGTTCGATGTTTCTTACTTCGCTCTGCGCTGTCTCGGGAGTTTGTCTCCTCTAAGAAAGCTTTGTGGGTGAAAACTGGTTAAAGGATGGATTGTGTCAATCGTATACAAGCAAAGAACACTTCTCTATATATCTTAATAATAATAATGATAATAATAATAATGATAATAATAATAATAATAATAATAATAATAATAATAATAATAATAATAATAATAATAACACCTTTATGAGTATTTATTTTGAATATTTACTCATTCTTTTATATATATATTATACACTGGAATTGTTTTGAATTTGGTGCGGGACTATTATTCAGACCGTAACAGATTACAACAAGGTGAGATGGATTTTTCATTTTAGGTACGGCGAGACCTGCTGAGGAGAATTAAGGCCCTAGCCAGAATTCTAAATCGTGATCCAGGTATGTCTGTTACTTTAATTTACTGCTTGTTAGCAGAGCAAACATGTTAAATTCCACTCGTTTGTCCGATTTCTATTGGCCCGTCACATATTTTCAGTAAGGTCGGTGGTTAAGTTGGGCGGAGTCGGTTACTTCCACTCATCCAGCGAGATCGAAACCTCGACAAAATTATTACTGAAACTCCATCATCACGAAACTCATTTTGTAGTCACCGCTTTGAAATACTAAAAACTTTTTCACAAACACACAGCAAAAACACTGACATACTTCCAAACTTAGCAAACACACACACACACACACACTTGCTTGAGAATCACACGCACGCACACACACACACACATACGCACACATACACACACTAAAATACATTCTCACGCATACACACATAGTTACTATCGGTTAACCAATGGTTGCTGCAAATGGCGAGCACCAAATGCTTCGTTCTGGCGATAACTGTCGTGTGATGACGTGTAATGTTGTGTCACAGAAGATGATCTTTATAGCATGAAATGTGTTTAATGTAGCAATTTGGTTTTACATTGGTGTTTGAGCAGTCTGTTTAATGTTGCAATTTGTTTAATGTGGCATTGGTATATGAAGGAATGTGTAAGCTGAAAGTTTCCCCCCTTTTCTTTCAACACGACAGCTAGACACCAACGTATACACATGGAACAGACATGCGCACTTCTCAACACATAGAGAAACACTTGCATGCATACTGTTACGTAAATAGTTGAAGAGAGAAAGAGAAGAGAGAGAAAGAGAAGAGAGAGAAAGAGAAGAGAGAGAAAGAGAAGAGAGAGAAAGAGAAGAGAGAGAAAGAGAAGAGAGAGAAAGAGAAGAGAGAGAAAGAGAAGAGAGAGAAAGAGAAGAGAGAGAAAGAGAAGAGAGAGAAAGAGAGAGAAAAAGTGAGTGGGGGGCAGACGGACAGAGAATTATACAGAACGGTGAGCGGCTGAACTGTATTCAAATACACACAGGTATATAAAGCTATAATTTCTTACCTATATACCGATAATTTTATATTACTACTACTACTACTACTGCTGCTGCTGCTGCTACTACTACTACTACTACTGCTGTTACTACTACTATAACTAATACTACTATTACAACAACCACTACTACTAATATTAATAATAATAACAATAATCCTTTCTTCTAAAGCACAAGGCCAAAATTTGGGGAGAGGGGACTGGTCGATTACATCGACCACAGTGTTTCACTGGTACTTAATTTATCGACTCTGATAGGAGGAAAAAAGCAAAGTCGACCTGAGCGGAATTTGAACTCAGATTGTGAAGACGGACGAAAAGTTACTAAGCATTGTGCCTGACGTGCTAACGATTCTGCCAGCACGCCGCCTTTACAACAACAACAATAATAATAATAATAATAATAATAATAATAATTGTGGGAAAATTACATCGGTATTAGGTGAGAGAGCAGTGCATGCCATCAAAGTAACACTGGGGTACAAATATACGAAGTCCAATATACCCATCATGACTACTCGTCTGATATGGGTACACCAGGCGCATGCATCATAGCCATACTTGCGCAACATGGGGATCCCATATCAAGATAAACAGCGCATGACCTTGCAGGTGGGGCCCAGTTAGAATTTTCTTCAGGTTGAGTAGCCCATCCCGCTCAAAAGGTCCCTGAATAAGGGCTGTTTGAGTACGATAAACGAAACACCTATGTTTCCAAGGGTGAATTATTCAAGCCGCAAAGAATTCCCACCAACACATGGCTCTGATGCTCCCCCACCACTAAACCCGTATGCATGGCCGACAGATGGTCTTCCATAAACAACCTTGCCCGGACATGTTACTCGGAGAACTTTCTAGATGCAATCCTATAGTCATTCGTGAGTGAAGGGTCTCTCTCACTCTCTCACTCTCACTCTCTCATTCTCTCTCTCTTTCTCTCTCTCTCTCTCTCTCTCTCTCTCTCTCTTTCGGTCTCTCTCCCTCTCTCTCTCTCTATCTCTGTATAAATACATATATATGAACACGTATTTATTTTTATATACGTATATAGAGATATACAAATACACATGTGCGTATACACATGTGTGCATACACATACATAAGTATATACATACACATACATGCTCTACTGTGTTCGGAATAGTTTTGTTTAATTGCGGTTGCGATGACTTTGAAGTTAAACAAGGCCTATAACAGTGAAATATGTGTGTATGTACGTGTATTTGTATGTACGTACGTATGAATCAATGTATATATATATATATACATACATATATATATATATATATTCATAAAAAATGTATATGTACGCACACTCTCACGCGCACGCGCACTCACACAGATCTATCAAAAACGTGACAGCTTCGTTTGTATAGCCATTCTCGGTATGTTTGTGTTGTAACTGAATGCAAAAATATTAAAACCATGTTTTGTAATTAAAAAATGTCAAAGGTAAGGAAAAAATTAAAATATGACGTAACTTGTCGATAAAAATCTATATCTAAAATTTATTTAACGTATGAAATTAAAATTACATAGTACAACACCACTGTCACTTTGATCACGTAGTATACAGTAAAATTATTAATTTTTCTGCGTGTAGGCCTCGTTTTGCACATATAGTGTGTATGTATATATATCTAAGTATTATATGTTTATAATGTATAGTTAGTTTAACAATCAAACGAATATATAGCATACGTCACATTTAGGCGGTGGTGTGTTTAATAACACGTTGACTCTGCCCTACTGTATGTAAAGTTTTGTGGACGAATAATTAGCGTTTACATCCTCAAATGTGTCTGTACTCCGCACAGCTTGAATATAATTGCAGATCTACGCCTACGAAACTTTACGTAACAGGAGCCATAATCATATATCCACAAAATATGTGTGCGTATGTGCATCTGCGCATTTTTTCTTTTTATATACACGCAAAGGATATTCGTGGACTTACTGAAGTATCTTAAGTAATACGATCGGTTTTCGTTGTAAAACTGCACCTGACAGCCGATACCCAACGACGGACCTAATAAAGTAAACGACAGAAGGTTGGTACCCTTATTGAGTTGATATATATCCCACAGCTTTTTAATATTCTCCCAAAGAGCCTGAGGAACCTGCACAAAGTAGATGTAGGGGTTTTTAAATCAAGGCTGGACCTCTTCCTATCGAGAGTCCCAGATGAACCTACCTCACGGCAAGAGGTGCGTATGAGGGGAGCTACATCAAACTCCATTCTTCACCAAGTGCCACATATTGGAGGAGGCTCTCAGTAATAACAGTCTAGCAAAACGGTGGTGCATCAGCATGGCCGCAGCTCTGAGCTGAAACTATATATATATATATATATATATATATATATATATATATATATATATATATATATATATATATATATATATTATATATTTATATATATATATATATATATATATATATATATATATATATATATATATATATATATATATATATATATATATATATATATATATATATATATATATATATATATATATATATATGTAACAAAGTTATTTTATTCCACTCGGGTAGAAATACAAGAAAAATAGAAGTTGAAAATGCACTGAGAATAGTTAAAATATTTTTTATGAATATATTTAAAGCTTTAAACGGTTTCATAGAAAGACGTGGCTTATGTCGCAGCTGTCTTGCCTCTGACTAACGTTTGAAGCTTGCCCTATTTTTATAGGGAGTTCATGGCTCAAATTAGTATGTTTTGAGGAGGATTTCATTGGTAGAGGATAGTCACATGACTGGTCTTAAAACTTTTTGTAGGTTCCCCGCTACATCCGTGGGTTACTATCAAGTGACAATGTTTGGCCTCGTAAGTTAAGGCTGACACGGTTGACTGCACATGTCCAAACAATCAATGCTCTGAAAGTTTTCTGTCAAGCGTTTGTAGAGAACGAACACGTGATTAAGTTTAGAACCTTTTGTACGTTTCTCGCTACGTTCGTGTCACGCGCCTAAAAAGAAAGCCGACACGGTTGAGTGAATCTGTTTAATTGTAATCAAGAAACTCCAAATTCAATCTTTCTGGTGGGAGAGTGGACAACAGTCGTTTGTATGTAGTCCAGTGGCTAAAATGACGACCTCTTCGTTGTTGCTGTCCTGATTGTCATCGTTGTCATCGCCGTCTTCATCGTCATCATTGACGCCATCGGCGTCGCTGTAAGCACCGAAGACAGCGACAGCCGAAGCAATCACAATTGCAATTAAAGTTTTATATTTTCTTCAGATCCAAAAGACATTGCAATTCCCAATACTCGTTCGATCTTCAGGGTCGTCGGATTGAGAAAATCAGTTGAACAAAAACCAAAATGATTTGTGGTGAATCTTGAACCTCTGAACACCAGATGTTTTGATAACATATTTCCGCAAATGAGCCAAATAACAATTTTTCTTTCTGTGGTGCCCAAACGTTCCGGTGGCAAAAAAGATATAAAGAAATATGTTACTTTCGAAACAACTATCTCAAAATTGGAAAATATATATGAAAAACAAACCTAAAATATAAGACATGAGAAATAGATATGTTAGTATATATATCTAGTATATCTCTGGTATGGCTTTATATATTTATAAAACGGATGTGTGGAAGGTGGAAACGAAAGATGAAAATTCATGAACTATAGAGCCAATAGTTAATACCTACTAATCTATACCATTATTCATAGCAATGCATATAGTATAGTACAATATAGACGCTTGACCTAGCGTTCGATAGATATAGAGACACCTGTGAATATATCTAACTATATACATCTAACTATATACATACACAAGCACACACACATATATATATATATATATGCATATATATTATATATATATATATATTATATATATTTTTGTTTCATATATTATGCATATTTTTTGTATCATTTTTGTTTCATATTTATGTATATTTTTTGTTTAATTCTTTATTTTGTTATTATTTTTTTTTTTTTGGTGATATAACCTAACAGCAAAATGAATTCCTGTTAACGGATGACCATTATCTTCTTTCGTATCTGATTTATTAACGGAGGATGTTGTATCATTGCTAAGAGGTTACGTTGGAATGACATTGATGAAAAAAGGGTCCATACATACATACTAACATACACATATATACATATACGTATATATACATATATACATATATATATATATATATATATATATATATATATATATATATATATATATATATATATATATACATATATATATATATATACATACATGTATGTATGTATGTATGTATGTATTCTTACATAGAATATGAAAATTTATACATTATATATTTACATATATACATACATAGTCATATATAGTGAATGCATGGGTATACATACATATTACGAATTACAAGATCCTTTCACATGAAATGTTATAAATACTTGCTAATATGAATTTATAACGAAAAGGTTATATATATATATATATATATATATATATATATATATATATATATATATATATATATATATATATATATATATATATATATATATATATGTATATATATATATATATATATATATATATGTGTGTGTGTGGATCTATGTATGTATAGCATATGGCGTATGTTATCGGGATGTGATATGAAGAATGCATCCGAGTGAATACGGAAATCTTGTGCGAAATTACAAATGTTAAGAGTTACTAATATTACGTGATATAAGTTTTATTTATAGACTCATAAATACTTGAGGCCAATTCGTTTTATTATTAACAATTTGCGTTAGTTTTAAGTTCGAGCATCATACATTCATATAAAACTGGTATATTAATAAATCATTTTGCCAAATCGAATCGATGTTAATAACTATCTATCTAGCAATTTTCCTCCTTCTCTGTCTCATAGTATCTCTTCTCCAACTCTCCTCACCTCTCTCTAACTCTCTCTCACTCTTTCTCTCTTTCGCTGTCTTTGTACCAATCTATCTGTCTGTCTGTTTATATGCCTGTATGTCTGTCAGTATATCTGTCGCTTCAAATTTCTAACATTCATGTAGCCTTCATATATATATATGTGTGTGTGTGTGTGTGTGTGTGTGTGTGTGTGTGTGTGTGTGCATGTGTGTGTACATATAATCCTTACACTGTCACTTGCGAACACACACACACACACACAGACACACACATGTGAGTCTACATGTCTATCTATCTATCGACATATATATATGTGTATATATATAAATATATACATATATAAACATATATATGTATGTGTATATATATATATATATATATATATATATATATATATATATATATATACATATAGACACACATATATATATATATATATATATATATATATATATATATATATATATATATATATATATATATATATATATGCATGTATGTATGTATAAGTATATATGTATATATGTATATGCATGTATGTATGTATAAGTATATATGTGTGTATGTATATATATATATATAAATATATATATATATATATATATATATATATATATATATATATATATATATATATATATATATACATATGTGTGTGTGTGTGTGTGTGTGTGTGTGTGTGTGTGTGTGTGTATGACAAGTATTTAATATATTCTCTGAAATATTCTTAGTGCCTTCTACGGACGTTAATCTTACAAGAAACCGTGCGTTAATAAATAAAACTTCGTTATTTTTTCATAAAACAAGAAAACCCGGCCTCAACTACCAACAATAAGCAGAAAATAAAATGATACAGAGAAAGAAAGAAAGAAATAAAGAAATGAACGAACGAGTAAGGGATGTAATTTAGATTGATATACGGGTAGCTTATATTCGTGGGGTACGTCATGAAATGATATGAGACAGATGAATACATACACAGACACATATACCCACAAACACATACATACGTAAATATACATATATGTCTGAGCATTTGTGTGTTTGTGTGTATATGTGTGTATACGAAGAGATATTATATATATATATATATATATATATATATATATATATATAGTAGGCTGTCTTATAGCGTAACACTCGAACACATGTCGTGACAAACAGAATTATATACATGCATGTTTTTCTTGTTGTTGCTTTATATTTATTCGTTTATCTCAGATCAGCCAAATACAGCATACTTATATTCAAAGTCAATCCATCCGTGACTTCCTCAACTTTCGTATCTAAGACTATATCATCCTATGTTCATGTCTTCCCTTTTAGATTCGGCTGTTATTTTTAATATGTTGATCGACCACGTAGAATATCTTTCGTCGTCACTGTTGTTAATGTCATTGTTGTTACTGCTGTACGTGAGACATTCTACTACTATTGTTACCTCTGCTGCTGCTGCTGCTGCTGCTGCTTACTTCTTGTGAACTTGCGTATCGGCCTCATTGATCTAGTCAGCTAAAACTAATTGAAACTCATAAACAAAGAAAGTTAACCCTTCGGCCAAAATGAACAGGAAACGTTTCGGAAATTAACCACTCAGCATGTAGTGTCTAATAATAGATATTCCTGACAAAACAAGTCATACAATTTTACTGGTAAGTGTGATACTGCGTAACTTGAAACCCATGCAGAAAGAAAACCAACTTAAACAAAATCGGAAGTGATCCATAAGTTATATAATTCTGAAATAAAAGAGTTAATTGATGAAATGAGAAGAAAATCCGTTTTCAGATCTATTTCATCTCTATTTTAGGATCTGAAGTTTAAAAGAGTATAAATATATATATATGAATTCTTTGCCTATCTACTAATCTATCCCTCTATATATATATATACATATATATATATATATATATATATATATATATATATATATATATATATATATATATATATATATATTCCTGTCGTTTGTATGTATTTGTGCGTGGGCGTGTGTATGTGTATGTGTGCGAGCATGTGTGTGTATGTGTGTGTGTATGTGTGTGTGAGC
>NC_142946.1:6536544-6541544 GCF_046866305.1 Octopus bimaculoides
TCCTGCTTTTACTGCGTAGATCAAGAAATGCATGCATCTAATGCAATGGGTAAATAGGCAAAAATTGAATACATGATACTTCTCACTAAAGTGTGTGTTGGCACTCCGTCGCTTACGACGACGAGGGTTCCAGTTGAAACCGCGATCCTATGACTGCGAGTCCACCGCCCTAACCACTGGGCCATTGCGCCTCCACTGTATGTATATATATGGCAAATGAAAGACGGAATATGGAGTATACGTATGTATGTATGTATGTATGTATGTTGGTTCATTGATTCTTGGAAGTATGAAGTCGATGTAAAATGGCGTTGTCTTTACTTTTTTATGTCTGCGGATATGCGTGTGTTTGTTTTACGCTTGTGTGTGAGAGTATGTATTTTTTGTTGAGAGAGTCAGGTGTCTCTGTGTAGATCTACATTCCTAAGTGCGTAAGTGTTCAAAAGACTAATCGTCCTATGATTCATTTTTCTCAATTATATTAGCCTCAGTTAATTGCATCCCTATGCCAACACGCACACATATATATATATATATATATATATATATATATATATATATATATATTTGTTTTGCGTGTGTGTATATATATATATATGTATATATATGCATGTGTGTATATATATATATATATATATATATATATATATATATATATATACATACTATCGCAAATATGAGGGTAATAAATTAAAATGATTTATAACCAGTGGTTCGCAAGCATAAATAAAAGTCAGAAGACATAACATATTTTTTAAAATATAAGAGTGTAAAATATTTTTATACACAAAGAGGAGACCATTCACAGGACTCCTTACATGCTAAAAATAGCAGTTAAAACCCAAAACAAGAAGAAGAAAAAGGAATTCATGAGGCACGCTGTTATAACACTAGGACGAGCAAAAAGTAAAGTGTTATTTTTTTCGTGGTTTGGATTTTAACTGCCTTTTCTAGCATGTAAGTTGTCCTGTCAAGTATCTCATCTCTGTGTATAAAAATATTTTATACACACACATACATATACACGCATATATGGCATACACCTGGTAGCTTACTAGTAAAGCATGTTTACTAGCTCAGTTTTCGTTCGGTATTTGATTAATGAATGAGACGAAAGATGGACGATAAGAAAATCTTTATTGATCACTACAATTGTTTTGACTCATCTAGCAACGATCCCTCACAGGTGGGATACATAACAAGTTATAAGAGTATCTATCAGTGTAGATATGTCTACTTCGGTGATTACATATATATAAAACAGAACGTGGAGGAATGTATACATATGGGTGTATATATCTATATATAAAGGCACACCCCACGTTACGGCCACCTCACGTTACGGGATTTTATGCTTAAGGAAATTTTTATGTATGACCATTAATTTCGAGATAGAGTCTATAATTTTACACTTACTGAAACTAGTATTGCATCATTATAAATTGTTAAAAATTGGAAACTACGCATTTTTTTTCTTAACTGAAAGTCGACTTGCGTTTGAGCCAAGTTCAAAGTATATAGTTAACGACTTGGAGAACTATGATCAAGTTACGCACATGCACGCATGAATATATACTGTACATAATGTGAGTATATATAAATACATATGTATGTATATATATATATATATATATATATTATATATATATATATATATATATATATATATATATATATATATATATACATACATACATACATGCATACATACATACATACATATATATATATATATATATATATATATATATATATATATATATATATATATAGGGAGAGAGAGATAGCTATAGATATATATATATATATATATATATATATATACCATTTATATACGTATATATATATATATGTATGTATATGAATGTGCATGCATGCATGTATGTATTATTTATGTATATCTGTGTGTCTCATTATGTGTGTGTGTGTGTATGTGTGTGTGTATGTGTGTATCATCCAGACGAACACAACAAACCGCAACAGTAATATATTGTATGAAGTACATAAGCATATTCGTTTCAAATCAAAAGATATATTTGTGGCATTCTAGTGTATTTTAAAAGTTAAATGTCTTTGATCTTGGGTCTGTGAGGATTAAACTTAATACTAAACAGCCACAACAATACAATTAGCAAGATCAATATATCCACTACAACACTAACAATATCCGCCTACCTCTCGCTAACACCTAAACCTATCCAACCCACATCATCGCCATTGTCAACCCACCTACTTTTGAATCCAACTAGCTACAACAGGTATCAGCATGAATGCCAACACATGTGTATGTATGAGTGTCTGTGTGTATGAGATAGTAAGTATGTGTGTGTGGGGGTGGGGGGTTAAGTCAGAAGCAGAAGGGACGGAATGTCTATAAAATCTAGTGAAAATTCTCTTAGACAACGCACCGAACCAACCAGCGAACTTAGATGACCTTTCTTGATAACATGAAAGTAGAATACATCTCCAAGAACGCTTCTTTGTTGACGCCAAATGATCAACTAGCTTACTTCGAGGTATATTATGTTAGAACTTTCAAAGAACTTATGAAAACAATTGGCATGATGGATAAATGTAAAGTTAAAGATTTCTGGAAGACATTCCACATAATGGATACTGTAAATAATATAGGTGAATCATGAGACGAAGTGGAACCTTCAACTTTGAACAGTGCGCAGAAAAGTACATGGCTAGACTGTGAGATTACAAGAGTTTTCCTCCAGCAGAAAGTCTACATGAAATTCGGTAAGATATTGTAACACTTGCGAAGAATGTAAGATTTGAAGAAGTCATCGAAGTTGATGTAAATGATTCACCCATATTATTTACGGCATCCCTCTCTCGCCCTCACTCTTCCTCCTTGACGCTCTCGTTGCTCACGCATGACCAACGGCTATCTATATTTCTTTCTTCCACTTCCTTCTTAAAGACAAGACGTGCTTTTGCCTGTCTCTTCTCAAAGCTCGAGAGAAGGATGCTGTAAATAATATAGGTGACTCATAGGACGAAGTGGAACCTTCAACTTTGAACAGTGCGCAGAAAAGTACATGGCTAGACTGTGAGATTACAAGAGTTTTCCTCCAGCAGAAAGTCTACATGAAATTCGGAAAGATATCGTAACACTTTCAAAGAATGTAAGATTTGAAGAAGTCGTTGAAGTTGACGTGATTCAGGTGTTAGTGTCCTGGAATTGAAGTTTATCTATACATGCATATTTGGGCACAGGACATCAAAAAAAATACGTGAACAAAATGAGAAACGAGAGAATAAAAAACAAAAACATAGAAAACGAACTTTTTTTCGAACAACGAAAGAAACAAATAGAGAAACGAGACAGGCAACATACAGAACAATCCCTTCATCAGTTGTCCCCTGTTTTATCTACTCCGCGTTTCAAAGGCAGGGACAAGACGCGACTTCGTTAAAACAGTCCTTCCTGCAAAGCAAATTAAATAAAATTTGGGATTTTTTGCGGGGGGTTAAAGTGGTAACAAAAACAGCACAGTAAGAACAAAACAGTAAAAACAAACGGTGAGGGCTGTTAAGCCAAGACGATGAGAAGTGGTGAACTCTGGAAAACGAGCTTTGTGATGAGACAGGTAAAAGCGCGTCTTATTTTTAGGAAGGAAGTGGAAGAAAGAAAGATGGATAGCCGTTGGTCCCGAGTGGTGCTCCAGCATGGCTGCAGTCAAATGACTGAAACAAGCAAAAGAACAAAAGAATAGACGAATAAAAGAGTAAAAGTATATATATAACTCTCTCACGAACACACACACACACAGACACACACATACGCACACACATATACATACACACACACACATGCACACACACACATACACAACCACACACACACACACACACACACACACACACACACACACACATATGTATATATATATATATATATATATATATATATATATATATATATATATATATATATATATATATATATAATACTCGTCACACACGTCCCATTCACAAACGTTATCGCCACCTCCACCTCTCCCACAGCACCACATACCCTCCACCATGACACTAACAACACCTGATGCTGGGGCTTTGTAAATGAAAACAATAATTAGATGTTAAAAGCAATTTGTTATTTAATTAGACAGGTACATTTGTTTGTTTTTTTCCTTGTCTTGTTTTTGCTTCTCTTTTGCTCTGAATGCCTTCACTCTTTGTTTTCTTTTTGTGTTTTTACTATTTTCATTTTTGATTTTTACAATTTTTTTACTCGTTTCTGAAACCTAACCTTTGAATGTACCAAGAATTTTACATGTATATATATATATATACACTCACACACACACACACACACACACACACACACACACACACACATATTTGTGTGTTTGGATAAATAGATAGACAAAGATAGATAGACAAAGATAGATAGATAGATAGATAGATAGATAGATAGATAGATAGATAGATAGATAGATAGATAGATATACAGACAAACAGATAGATAGATATACTAGGGTTAATTTGGATGATGATGATGATGATGATGATGATGATGACGATGATGATGGGGTAGTGGGGGGGGTGTTTGCAGCGGCAAGTACTATAGTAGTGTCGGTGATGTTGTTATAGTTGTTGCTATTACTAACTATTACAACTATGATGATATTGACGTATTGCTTTAAATTTGTATATACATATATGTGGAGGCCCAGTAATTAGGGCAGCGGGCTCGCGGTCGTAGGATCGCGGTTTCGATTCCCAGACCGGGAATGTTGTTGTGGGTGTTTATTGAGCGAAAACACCTAAAGCACCACGAGGCTCCGGCAGAGGCTGGTGACGAACCCTGCTCTGTTCTTTCACTACAACTTTCTCTCACTCCTTTTTCCTGTTTCTGTTGTACCTGTATTTCAAAGGGGCCAGCCTTGTCACACTATGTGTCACGCTGAATCTCTCCCAAGAACTACGTTAAGGGTACACGTGTCTGTTGAGTGATCAGCCACTTGCACGTTAATTCCACGAGCAGG
>NC_142946.1:6546544-6564044 GCF_046866305.1 Octopus bimaculoides
ATACACACACACACAAACATACACACATACACACACTCACAATGGCTGTGTGGTAAGTAGCTTCCTTACCAACCACATGGTTCCGGGTTCAGTCTCACTGCGTGGCACCTTGGTCAAGTGTCTTCTACTATAACCTCGGGCCGACCAAAGCTTTGTGAGTGGATTTGGTAGACGGAAACTGAAAGGAGCCTGTTATGTGTATGTATATATATGTCGCTTAATAATAATAATAATAAGAAGAAGAAGAAGAAGAAGAAGAAGAAGAAGAAGAAGAAGAAGAAGAAGAAGAAGAAGAAGAAGAAGAAGAAGAAGAAGAAGAAGAAGAAGAAGAAGAAGAAGAAGAAGAAGAAGAAGAAGAAGAATAACGTACTCCCTTGCCTTAAATTATACTCCTTTTATATATGATCCTTCATGTGTTCTCCCCAAGGCACATTAATTTTTCACCTGATTCAAGAAACTAACTGTTTCTGGGCGGAGTGCCGTTGGCATGATTTAACTGAGAGCAGTCCACTATAAATATGACGATGGGGTTAGGAAAGTACCTTGGACAAGTGTCTTATACTATTTCTCCTGGCCGGCCAATGTCTTGTGAGTGAATTCGGTAGACGGAAATTGTGATGAAGCCCGTAGTATATGTGTGTGTGTGTGTGTGTATCACCACTGCTTGGCAACTGGCGCTGGTTTATTTACGTCCCCGTAACTTAGCGGTTCTACAAAAAAGAAATCGATGGAATAAATATCAAACCAAAAAAATAAGCGAGTCTCTTCAAGGTGGTGTCCCAGCATGGCCTCATGCCAATGACTGGAACAAATAGATAAAAAGCAAATAATACTGCTGGACGAAAGATATAGTCAACATCTGCGTGATTTGAACTCAGTAAGCTGAATTGTATATCTTTAAGTAATCTGTCTAACACGCGGCCACTTCGCCACTTGACGTTAATGGTTTATTTGCATTTGTCTTTAGAATATTATAGCTACCTTTGCCGCTGAAGCTTTAAGTCGGCTGTTAGATTGAAGTCCCTCGTTTGATATTTGAGAAATTCCAATCTATTTTCGATTTTGGCAAATTTGTTTTAATATTAAAACCTTTATCTCCAGCAAACAGATACTTGATTAATATGTTCTGCCAACTGGAGAACATTTAACATTAAATTCTAGAAAAATATTGGGACAATGGGAACAAACAAGAAATTTATTGTGTTGAATTAGTCGGTGGGTGGGATCGATGGGTTGTTCTTATATTAAATCATTACTGTTCTGTTATTGCTGTTGTTGTGGCTGTTGATGGTGGTGTTAATGGTAGTGGTGTGGGTTAATGTTTCTACAGTCACCAAACAACCAGCACCAGCGCCACTACCGTCCTCAATTGAAATTGTTACAGGCAATAACCTGATCGATCAAAGAGAAGGGAGATAATGAAATAAAAGTACAGAAGACTGAGAAAAATATTGGAACACTTTCCAGCAATGTTGTTCCTTCCGTGAACCCATGTAATCTTTTAGGGGCTAGCGTTGCAGCTGCGAGGTGAAAAAAAATACGTTTCCGATTATATCCTTTTACTTTCTTTGGTCATTTGACTGCGGCCATGCTGGAGCACCAGCTTAGAGGATTTTAGTTGAAGAAATAATTGACTGATCCACTTGTACTTTCTTTTCCCCAAAGCCAGGAACTTTTCTGCACCCCCACCCCCTCGTAGTTTTCAATTATTTATAAGAACTATATAAGTACTGCAGGGAAATCACAAAATGATTAAGTACGATTAACCTTATACAGTCTTTTATCGCCCGACTCAAACTGTTTTTCTGGCCCCATCAGTGGGTTGCGCGCAAATTAATGTTTTTTCAGCAATAAACTACCCAGATAATCACCAAAACTGATTTAGCTCCTCAGGCTCCGGACAGATGTAACGAGAGTATCACTCCTTATATACGTCCTACTTCTCTACATACATATCTCGAGGGAGAGTTATCTCTTTATTTGAAATCTGTACGTAAATTCAAGTTGATTAAAAACAACATTCTAACTTACGTACCTCTATTTCCCTATCTAACTCTCTCTCTCTCTCTCTCTCTCTCTCTCTCTCTCTCTCTCTCTCTCTCTCTCTCTCTCTCTCTCTCTCTCTCTCTCCCTATCTATCTCTCTATCTATCTCTATCTTACATTTATATATATATATCGTTAATAACTAATGACATAACATAAACAGTAATTATTTAGATAATTCACTAAGACGAGTACAACATATATTAGACTAGTTCTATACAAATAACCGCCATATTTATTAGCAAAAGAATTCAACCGGATAAGGTAAATAACACCAGCTTCTTTTCACTCAAACATCACCAGGATACAGCACGTTTTCCTTCTCGCTTCCTTATGCTTCTTCTTATTAATAATAATAATAATAATAATAATAATAATAATAATAATAATAATAATAATAATAATAATAATAATAATAATAATCAGGTATTGTTTCTTTCCTCTCTATAAAGCTTTTGTGACCCAGCTTCCTTTCAATGCTTGCTTCTAAATAATTGTTCATATTTCTATTAATGACATGTGTAGTAGTTGTTCGCGTTGATGTTCGTTTGCTTTAAGATTAATTAATGGGATTTAATAGTTTATGCTTCATTGAAAGCAGGTGGTATTAGCAAAAACAAACAGAATTAGAAGAATGAGAGAAAAACATTTTTTTTGTGGGGGGGGGGGGATATTCTGTTGGTGTGCTTTTTTTTTTCTTTGCTTTTCATTTTTTACATTTATCATCATGTCTCTCAGGGGAAGAAATTGTAATAGAAAGATTCTTGTAACGATTGTCTTGCAATTTATACATACATACATACATATATATATACATACATACATACATATATATATATATATATATATATATATATATATAAACACGTATATATATATATATATATATATATATATATATATATATATATATATATATATATATATATATATATATAAACATGTATACATACATATGTATAAATATATATATATATATTTATATATATATATATTAAATACATAATTTAATAATGTATTAAATTATGTATTTAAGATATATATATATATATATATATATATATATATATATATATATATATATATATATATATATATATATATATATATATATATATATATATACATACATATATATGTATGTATGAGTATGCATATATATGTATGTATGTATATACATGTATGTATATATATGTATATATATACCATACCTTATATGCACACATATACATATATACACATGCATTCATATATGCACACACACACAGACACACACACACACACACACACACACACATTCTATTTACACGGTGAGTAAACAAATAATAATCATGAAATACTATTTCAAAAGCATTCAGTTTCCTGGGTGGAAATGTCGACATTTTTTGTGGGGTGTGATTTTCTTTTTGTTTTGTTTTTTTCCTTTTTGTTTGTAGTTTTGCTTTTATACTTTATTTCTTTGTCTGTTTGTCTACTCACTCATATTCACATCTTTCGAGAAATTGCATCTACGTTGAGGGTTGGAGAGCATGTCTATTGGTACTAGTTCGAATCACGTTAATGTTTGCCTGACATATCTTCAAAGGGGTTGTTCATTATCCACACACGCGTGCGCACACGCACACACACACATAGACATATATAAAGTCTTTTGATCCGAATCGTTATTTGGCATCATATTCCAGCACCCCAGACTAGTTTAGATACCAGTCTGAGAAGAAGAAGAAGAAGAAGAAGAAGAAGAAGAAGAAGAAGAAGAAGAAGAAGAAGAAGAAGAAGAAGAAGAAGAAGAAGAAGAAGAAGAAGAAGAAGAAGAAGAAGAAGAAGAAGAAGAAGAAGAAGTATTATTATTATTATTATATACGTATTCGCTTCCATTGAAACAGATGTTACGGTCTCATGTTCTGAAAAAAAAACTGGTAATTGGATAATATTCTATTCTATAACTCAATATATGATATCTAATGACTATTTATTTTAATATCCGACACTCAGAAATAAACGCTGACACACAAACACACACACAAGAACAAATATATTTCAATAACAGTAAGTATATATATATATATATATATATATAAAAGGTATTGGGATCTAGAAGACCCAAAGAGTGGCAGGTAACGCTAAGTAAGTAAGCTCTTGGTTCGATAGTGATACGAGTGAGGAGTTAAACGTAGATCTTGTATTAGCATATATATATATATATATATATATATATATATATAAAGCAGTTGTATACTGTCAACTTAACCTGACAGTCCCAATAAGAGAATCATACAGCTGCTATTTAGCCCGAGGAAGCTGGACCGCTTCCTATCGGCCTTGACACATTTCCTGTGTCCTTATATTTGTGAAATATATATATCTGTGAGAGGTTGACAGGCATCTTCAGCCAGCTAGTCGTGCTACTGCAGGCTAGGTTGGGTGGGGGTGCTTGTCTCCCCCTCACAGACATAAGGACACAGGAAATGTGTCAAGGCCGACAGGAGTCGGTCCAGCTTCCTAGGGCTAAATAGCAGCAGTATGATTCCCTTATTGTGACTGTCACGTCAAGTTAACAGTATACAACTGCTCTATCATAACACTGCTGCTTAAGTCTCTCTGTGAGATTTATAATTAGATCATATATATATATATATATATATATATATATATATATATATATATATATATATATATATATATTATACATATATATATATGAGTATATATATATATATATATATATATACATTAGACAAAAAGAGATAACAAAGACAAGGCTATGAGGAGTTTTCAGGACATTTATAAAGAAGGAGATATAGATATAGTCTTACAGCTGTTTCTGGGATATTATGGATATCTCTTCATCAGAGACTGTGAGAGATGGTTAAATAGAGGTGAATATTTGAGTTCGAAATAAGGAATTATTATGGAAAAGGAGGGGATAGGGAATATAGAGGGAAATAAGAGAATCAAAGTTGAAATAGAAATATAAAACATTGTAGTTTCAGTACCATTATTCGAGCGAAGTGGTGTGTAGAAGTGGTAAAAAGTTTCCTGTACATGGTATGTAAGTTCCAATAGTAGTTCATATTTAGTCATTTCTATGTATGGAGCCTTAATAACAACATTTTAAAGTCATTATCATAATTAATTCAATTTATTCATGCAGAGAATTTATTATAACGAATTTAAAGTCAGACTTTATAATCTTTTCAACGAAATAAAGAAATCTGTTCTGTGTTTATTCGGTTTTACACCTTTTCTCACAACAATCCGGGTAGTCTGCAAGGGGGTTCACTACCTCCATTTCGGTACAGTTCACAATAAACATTGGGGGGCACCTATGGTAAAGGAATAAAATAGAAATATTGAAATGAAAGAAACGATTTGGCTGTATTAGAAATATGACATAATTTAATCATCTCTGAAGATAGTTGCTGTGACTGCGGCTGCATTTGTTGTTGTTTATTTCGTTATTGTCCACAGGGACTAAACATAGAGGGGACTAAACATAGAGGGGACTAAACATAGAGGGGACTAAACATAGAGGGGACAAAACAAGGACAGACAAAGAGATTAAGTCGTCTACATCGACGCCAGTGCGCAACTGGTACTTATTAAATCGACCCTGAAAGAATGAAAGTGATTGTTGCTTTTTTTTTACTATGATGTGATTTTAAGGTTGCGTTTCAGGAGATTTGGCTGGTGTGTCTAGCAGATAATTTGACCTTCTAGATCAGGCTTAGACAAACTTTTAGAGAATCGAGCAGCCTGACACATGGCCCATCATCAGGCAAGCCGAACATGTATAGAATTCAAGGTTATTCTTGGCATGGTGTTCCATTCAGAATGTCCCGCGGGACTCACTTTGCCCATGACTGTTATAGAAGCTCCTTCGTTGTATGTAAAGGATAAGGTGTATGTGTACTTATGGTAGCTTGTTGTATATGTACAGTTTCGATGTTACTTACGTATAACAGTTCCACGTTGGTTGTGAAGTTGACAATGCGGATGAATTGTCGGGTGCATTACATATGCACATCCCACATCCTCCATCCATATTATAAGATGTACCGTACGTAACATTGTCTGGACACCCTAGAAGATATATATATATATCATTAATATCTGCTACATATGTGGAAACGTGAGTAGAACTCATATCTGGAAAACTAGTGACGTACTTAGAGTGGTAAAAAAATCGATAACATTCAAAGGAAATAACCCATTCATGTTCGTAAATTATTTCGTATAAATCAAATTGAGTATGCATATTTCTTAGTATTTGAACTATTTATTTTCACAATTTATCCAGTACAACCCTTAAACAAGTAAATTTTACCTTCCTAAACAATATATCCACTTATTTCGGTTAGTGATTTATTCATGAATATACCAACACTAGCGCCGCTGAGGGTAATATTCTCTGCGAATGCACAAAAGCTTTTTTTCAGAGTTATTTACTTTGAATTTTTATTATCTCATATCTGATTAGCCTGTTATTACGTAACATGCTTCACGATTTTACTATACCTACCTTATTAGTATTCACTCCTAAGTTCTATATACTCTGGGAACCTATTAAAGCACTTTTCGGGGCTACTTTATTTGAATTCTTACTAATTTCATGTTATAACATAACTGACTTCACAATTTGCGTATTCATAACTTATTGGGAATTCCTAAAACAAGATCCTGTGTAAGACAGTTCAGTATTCTCTGTAAATGCACAAAACCCGTTGTAAGGGCTACATACTCTGTATTGTTGTTACTGGATTAGCTAAACAATTATTAGAACGGAACTAAGGGATAAACCCCGCTTTCCCGACAATTACCGGGTACGTCATCTAGTACATCTATATGTGTGAGTGTATATATATATATATATATATATATATATATATATATATATATATATATATACATAATAATACAAATGATATGTGAGCATATGAATATACATACATATATGTACATACCTACATCTACATGAATATTTAGATGCATATCCGAGTACAAGACTTCAAAAAAAACGTGGGCAAAAAGGAACGGGAACATAAACAAAGCACAAAAAACGAACTTTTTTACGGACAACAGAATGAACACATAGGAAAACAGACAAGCCACATATGGAACTTTTCCTTCATCAGCTGCCTCTATTCTAAACTAGGCGTTTCGAAGATGAGGCAGAATGCACTCTTAGAATATCTCTTCCCGCGGAGCAAATTAACTGAAACCTGCTATGCGGAGGATTCCAAAGTAGCAAAGAAAAACCAACACAGGGGATACTGAACGCTGTGATGCGACGAACTTGAGCAGAGAGAGATAGCAGTTCGTGTTGCCTTTATGCTGGCCGAATGGAGAAAGGAAGAACTGATATATGTATGTATGTATGTATGTATGTATGAATACTTTGTATCGTGTGTTTATTACAGAAAGCTCTTTTAAGGAATTCGGCTATCAGACGACATAGTAATCCAGTACACATAATTGTAATATAGAATGTCCATAAAACTGAAATCCAAAATACTTATTAATAAAGTTGCTTCAATGAGGTTATATAAGCCATAAAAGCTAAGAATATATAAGAGATGAATATATTTATTTAAACAATTGACACCCTTAGGTTTGCGGTCGTTTCGCACATTTCTTCATGTTTTAATAATTCTTTTGTGGAATAAAGCAATGTTTGCATTAATATGTATGCTATACAATATATAATATAATTGTATATTCGCCAATAAATGCAAATAAAGAAAGCTTGCTCATCAGATCTCACAAATCATGGACACACTGACGATTCAACATATACATATACGATTCAACATATACATATACGATTCAACATATACATATACGTACATATACAAAGTTTTCCCGACAGAAAGTCAAGAAGTTGAGTCCCTAGATTGATCTTTCCCAAGAAGAATTTTGAATCTTGACATATAAAGAGAACAGAATGACACAAACCGAAAAACGAATAATTTTATACATGAACATGTATGTAATAATAATAATAATAATAATAATAATAATAATAATAATAATAATAATAATAATAATAACTGGAAAGAAATATGGTCGATGAAGGAACAACCTCAGTAAAAGTCTATCAAAACAACGAACTCAGCACTTGAACAACTCTGGACCCTGAAGAGGTCACCCACGCACTGCAAAAGTTAAGCAACTGGAAGACACCCGGGCGTGATAGGATCCCAAACTTCTGGTTAAAATATTTGACAGGAACACATAAAATGCTGGCTGAAAAATCATCATCATCATTATTATTATTATTATCATTATTATTATTATTATTATTATTATTATTATTATTATTATTATTATTATTATTATTATTATTATTATAAGTATATAGCATACAGGAAATAACACTACTAGGCACTGCACACATCCTACGTAAAACACTTTCAATACAGTAACATTAAGAGTATCACAACAAATTATAGCACATAGCCAAGGCACACAGAGCTGCGCTCGGTAGTGCAGTGAAAGCACGTGATAAAAATAAGACTACTGAATAATAATAATAATAATAATAATAATAATAATAATAATAATAATAATAATAATAATAATAATAATAAACGTATCTGTCAAGACCTACCAAAACTGAGCAAATATAAAGATCTTGAAATAGAAATTAGCAAAATGTGGAACCTGAAGACTAAAACAATACCTATTGTCATAGGTGCCCTGGGAATGACAGCGAAACGGGCTGATTACTACCTAGCTCAGATACCAGGAAACCCCAAAATGGCTGAAGTTCAAAAGATAGTGCTCATGGGAACTGCCCATATCCTACGTAAAATACTGTCTATGTGATCTCAAATTTTAAAACAAACACATAATTTTCTTATGGTTTTTTTAAACATTCTCTAGAACAACACTATGTACAAATCCAAATATATGGTACCCTAGGCATAACACCTACATGAACTTCTAACTTGTTTCTTGGGGTCTCTGGGTGAGACTTAGATCCAACTTGTACAAATGCAAAGCAAAAGTCAAACATAAAATAATAATAATAATAATAATCATAATAGTTTCATGATTCCTTACCTATAGCTTGCATTGCTGCACCGAATGCTAGTTGCACCAGAACTGCAAACACGATGATCTTGGGAAGGAAGGAAGTCATTCTGGTTCAGAAATATAGACTCGTTGACAGCGTGAAATTATGATATGCTTTCAAAGAGTTTATGAACAACATTGACTGAGATCTCATATTTATACGTTTATTGTTATCAAAATAACTTAGTATTTTTGTGTGGCTTTGTGTATCATTGTTTATTTCTGTATATCGGATTTTAAAGTAAATAGTCAATAGATATGATTATATATTGACTTATAAAATAGCGTACTATCCAATTTCCCCTTTTTACTGGACGTGATTCTAACATCTGTTTTACTGGAAACTAACAGGTACTTAACGGTTATATATATATATATATATATATATATATATATATATATATATATATATATATATATATATATATATATATATATATATATATATATGTATGTATGTATGTATGCATGTATGTATACGTATATACATGTAATGCAACATATATATATATATATGTATATATATATATACATATATACATGTAATGCAATATATATGTATATATAAATATATACAGGGGTTGGACAAAATAACACCTCAAAATTTCAAACAAATTTATTTTAATATGGAGTAGGACTGCCTTTGGCAGTAATTACAGCTTGAATTCTACAATGTATGGACTCAGTGGCTGTGTGGTAAGTAGCTTGCTTACCAACCACATGGTTCCGGGTTCAGTCCCACTGCGTGGCACCTTGGGCAAGTGTGTCTTCTACTATAGCCGCGGGCCGACCAAAGCCTTATGAGTGGATTTGGTAGACGGAAACTGAAAGAAGCCTGTCGTATATATGTATATATATATATGTATATGTGTGTATATGTTTGTGTGTCTGTGTTTGTGCCCCCCCCCCCAACATTGCTTGACAACCGATGGTGGTATGTTTACGTCCCCGTAACTTAGCGGTTCGGCAAATGAGACCGATAGAATGAGTACTAGGCTTACAAAGAATAAGTCCTGGGGTCGATTTACTCGACTAAAGGCGGTGCTCCAGCATGGCTGCAGTCAAATGACTGAAACAAGTAAAAGAGTAAAAAGAGTAAAAGAGTAAAGGAATTTTTGTCCATTCTTCAGCTAAAACAGTCTCCAGTTCTTGTAGTGATGATGGTGGAGGATATCGACTCCTTAATTGTTTTTCTAAAATGCACCATAAATGTTCAGTAATATTGAGATCTGGGGACTGTGGTGGCCAGATAAGCTGTTCAACTCCACTAGAATGTTCCTCGTGCCATTCAGTAACAACGTTAGCTGTGTAAATTGGTGCATTATCATCCTGAAAGATAACGTTTCCCTCCGGAAACAGTTCCGCAACCATAGGATGAATTTGATCAGATGAAATGCTTAAATAGTCTTGACTATTAATTCTGCCATGAAGGGAAACCACTGGGCCGGCAGATTTCCAAGATATAGCCCCCACCCCAGATCATCACAGATCCTCCTCCATGTTTAACAGTTGGAAGAAGGCAGTCTGGGTCAAATGCTTCATTTGGTTGTCTACACACGTGTACTTGGCCGGTGATTGGAAATAAGGTAACGGGTGACTCGTTCGAGAAAATAACATTCTCTTACTGCTCTAGGGACCAATTCCGTAGGTTTTTACTCCACTCTAAATGCTTTGCAACGTTTGTTTTTGAAAGTATTGGTTTTCTGATTGCAGCCCTCCCGTGAAATCCGGCTTTGTGCAAATCGACCCTAGGACTTATTCTTTGTTAGCTTAGTACTTATTCTATCGGTCTCTTTTGCCGAACCGCTAAGTTACGGGGACGTAAACACACCAGCATTGGTTGTCAAGCGATGCTGGAGGGACAAACACAGACACACAAACACACACACACACACACACACACACACACACACACACACACACACACACATATATATATATATATATATATATATATATATATATATATATATATATATACGACAAGCTTCTTTCAATTTCCGTCTACCAAATCCGCCCACCATCCACTCTCCGCTATAACGAATTTTGTAAACAGTATTTCGAAAAGAAATCTTTCTCCGCAAAATTTTATCCCGTAGGGCCGATAACAATGACCTTTGCTCAGACCTTTATTGTCAGCTCAAAATACAACACAAAATGCAAAACCAAACGAAATACAAATTGAGTGATAACAATGAAGACAACTCAATAACTCAGAGAACACACGACACGATAAACAACAACAACAATAATGATAATAATGACAATAACCACTTGAATTATATGTATATGCATATATATAACTATATATATCTGTACTCATATATGTATCTCTCTTTCCCTCCCTCTGTATGCATATATATATATATGTATGTATATATGTGCGTGTGAGTGTGTGTCTGTGTGCGTGTGTGTTTGTGAACGACGGGAATGAGAGCTCAACACTGTATTGTGTATTAAGGCTACTATCGGTTTCATGCTAAGAAAAATATCTTAACAATTTTTCAAGCCGATCGCATGGAGAAATGGTATTCATCTCAAATCGGATGTATTAGCTTCCATTGAAACAGATGTTGTGGTCACATGGTCAGAAAAAACTGGTAATTGAAAAATATTCTATTCTATAAGTCAATATATAATAATATCTAATGACTATTTATTTTAATATCCGACACTCAGAAATAAACGCTGACACACAAGCGCAAATATATTTTCATAACAATAAGTATATATAACCACTAGGTATCTGCCAAAGTTGTCCATAGAATCCTTGTAACCACATCGTAATCCCACGCTGTCGACGAGTCTATATTTCTGAACGAGAATGACTTCCTTCCTTCTCAAGACTATCGTGCTTGCAGTTCTGGTGCAACTAGCATTCGGTGCAACGTTTATGATGCCTGGTAAGAGATGATAACATCATCATCATCATCATTATTATTATTATTATTATTATTATTATTATTATTATTCAAATAGTTTTATTTTTATAGCGTGCTTTCACTTCACTACCGAGCACAGCTCTGTGTGCCTTGGGTATGTGCTGTGGTTTGCTGTGATACTCTTATGGTTACTGTATTGAAAGTGTTTTGCGTAGGATATATGCAGTGCCCAGTAGTGCAATTTTCTGTATGTTATATATATTTGTAAGTCTATTATTATTATTATTATTATTATTATTCAGTAGTTTTATTTTTATAACGTACTTTCACTTCACTACCGAGCACAGCTCTGTGCGCCTTGGGTATGTGCTGTGGTTTGCTGTGGTGCTCTTATGTTTACTGTATTGAAAGTGTTTTGCGTAGAATGTGTGCAGTACCCAGTAGTGCAATTTTCTGTATGTTATATATATTTGTAAGTCCTGGTGTTTTTGTTATGTATTTGTCTGAATATTTTTTTATTATACCTAAGGCACCTACTATGATAGGAATTGTTTCTGTTTTTAGATTCCACATTCGAGTTATCTCTATTTCCAGGTCTTTGTATTTTGAAAGTTTTTCCATTTCTTTTAGAGAAACGTTGTCATCTGCTGGTATTGAAACATCAATTAGAAGGCATTTTTTTCCTTCATGATCTTTGACAACTATATCTGGTCTATTTGCCTTAATTTCTCTATCTGTGTGTATTGGCATATCCCAGAGTATGGTTGCTTTCTCGTTTTCTGTGACCTTTTCTGGCGTGTGTTTATACCATCTTTTTTCTGTTGCTATTCCATAATGTTGGCATAGCTTCCAGTGTATATAGGTCCCAGCTCTGTCGTGTCTGTGAATATATTCCTTCTTAGCCAGGACTGGGCAGCCAGAGATAATATGATTTATTGTTTCTTGTCGATCTCCACATATTCTACAGTTACTTGTTATATTTCTTTTCATTATGTGTTTTTGGTCATTTCTGGTGGGGAGGCTTTGGTCTTGTGCAGCAATTAAAAATCCTTCAGTCTCTGCTTTGAGTCCTGAGCTTCTCAGCCATTGCTGGGATTTTTCTCTGTCTATTTCTTTCGCATTTAGTTTAGCCCAGTATTTACCATGTAGGGGCTTTTCTTGCCATCGTTTTATCATGGTCCGTTGCTGTTCTAGTTTTAGTTTGGATTTCATTTGTTTTATAGCTTTTGTTGTTTCTTCTTCTTCTTCGTATTTGTTAGGTAGATTGATTTCTTGTTTGTATTTGTCAGCTTCCTTAAATACTGAAAACAGTTTTTTGTTTTGCTCGTGTTTTGTGGCTATTTGTATTAGTTTCCCTTATTATTATTATTATTATTATTATTATTATTATTATTATTATTATTATTATTATTATTATTATTATTATTATTATTATTCGCTGCGGAATACGTAAGACGTTCTTTTGAACATTGTTTGTAAATTATACTTTAAACTGTGTTTCTCACTTTGTCTTTACAAGTATATGTTATCAATTTTCTTTATAAACTGACAATAAGAACATTAGGAACCTTTTGGAAGGTGCTCGGTGATTGCTTCTGGCCCGAAAGGGACAGTATTTATTCATTTAATTATCTGTTGCACTCAGAAAACACAAACACACAAGACGGCGTCGTCATCATCATCACCATTACCATCCGCATCAGCGACCATCATGGAAGCGTTGAGGGGGGAAAGCCTTTCCTTCCACCAGCCCTCCCACATAATAAGATTCCACCTCTCCCTCATATCACTCACTCTCAGCCTCAACAACAACAGCCGAAGCAATGTGAGATCTCGCGAAGCATATGAAATCAGTAGCAGCAACAGCGGGAATGCGAAGACGGAAAAGCGAGCAAGAGAGAGAGAGAGAGGGAGAGAGAGAGAGAGAGAGAGAGAGAGAGAGAGAGAGAGAGAGAAGAGAGTAGAAATAATAAGAGCAACACCACTACGGCGACCACTACTGACACCTGCAAAACAGAAATCATCAAAACAACCTCAAACTTTAAAAAAATGTGAAGAACACCGACCAAAATAATTCCACGAATTTAAAAAAAATATCGACGTAACCAACTTTAAAAAAGAAATTTCTCCGCTGGCCCTTGATGAATAAGCAAAAGAATTGGTCCAAGCCCCACAAAAAAAATCATAAAGATTGAGTAGGTTAGCGAGTTAGTCCATCGGAAGTTGACGGGCGCAATCAACATCCGTTGGAGGTTAGCCCTGAAAATGGCTATTAGAGTAGAGGCAGTAGTAAGGAAATAGCCTTAGAGTAATATAGGATTGAGGGAGAGCTAATTAGGAAGCTAGAGGAGACGCTTAGGAGGGGCATCGTGACTGACGTGCTGGCGGCGAGATTGGCTCTTGATCAATTCTTCAATGCCAAACACAAAGGTTGCGTTGTCAAAGCTAGGGTACGTGCTCTAAGACATGAAGGGACGAAAGCTGTTCGATGGGCCCGGATGACAGAGGTGCAACGTGGCAACAAAGCCACAATTCGGGACAAGCGTATGCTACACGATTCCAAGCAGATGGTACGGAATTCCAAGCAGATGGTTCGGAGTGTGTGATGTGTCGGTGATGGAAGTGAACTTCATCTCCTAGCTCGATGACATGCTGCGCCTTTCGGCCAGGGAAGCGGAGTTCTGCGAAATACCGATAACAACCTAAGACATATGGGACGCAACAACGAGCTGAACAAAGGAGTAGTCTCTGGGGCTGGATAGTCCGCCCTTCGAGCTTTATTTTGATATGCTAGACCTGTTCGGTGATCTCTCGGCGTGTGTCCACCACAAATGGCAATAGAACCGAAGAATAGCCAATGCTGTGAGCCGTGGTGCGGTGGTGCTGCTGACAAAGGATCCGAACGAGGGGGACAAATGAGATAATTTTAGCACCATAACTCTGCTAAATGCAGATTATAAGATTTTGGCCAAGTTATTAACCAAAAGGTTAGTGCTTGCCGTCGATAAGCTGATCGATAACGCGCAGACATGTGCGAACAGATCTATCCATGACAACCTCCACCTCACGCCGAAACCAGTGTGGAAACAGTATGCTGGAACCGCTGCTAGAAGGTAGTAGGCCTTCGTTCCCATACTCGCAACATATCGGATGCAACTGGGCATCACTAACGAGCTACAGGACATGTCCTCTTGGGGTTAAAAACATCGCAGTAAAGTCCGTTCGAACGGGACAGACATGTTGAAGTGGCTACGCACATTACTCACTTGTACAACTACTGCTATCATCTCACAGACAGATTTTGAAATAAGCTTTTTTGCTTGTCTTGTGTGTGCGCGCGTGTGTGTGTGTGTGTATCTGTATGTGTGTCTGTGTGTGTCTGCGACTTTGTGTGTGAATTAAAAACGATTAATTATATAAAAATATATGAATAATTTCGTAAAATGATATTTTACATGAATTAATTTTAATTTACGAAAACCATTTTGTTACATATTGTGACCGTAATAAAAAACTTTTCTAAAATATAAATATACACATTTTATATATATATATATATATATATATATATATATATATATATATATATATATATATATATATATATATATATATATATATATATATATATATATATACATATATATATATATATATATATTTTATATATAACGTTGACCACTAAAGTGGACATTTAATGTGCTAGAAATAGATCACATCTTGTGTCTACTAAGACTAGAGGTTGTGAATCCAACCAACTAAGGGATAATATCTATCCAATATACTGGTGGTAGAATACCCAATTATTAATACACAAGTGTTTTTTTTTCTTTGCATGGCAATTACACTACTGAATGTAATAAATGCAATAAATGATAAACACAGGATTCTCTGATTTCGTATCATGTACTACAAATCTGTGTGAGAATGTGCGTGTATATGTGCGTGTATGTGCGTGTGAGTGTGCGTGTGTGCGTATGTGTATGTGTGTGCATGTGTGTAAATATATACAATAATGATATGATTGACCGTTGACTGAACACTATTCAATTTTTTTTCTCCGTGTTTTTCTCCTTGTCTCCGTATCCTTTCTGTTGAAGAGCGTAGCTCGAAACGTCAAAGACTTTCCGTATTCCCGAGCGTCATACTAATATATCCTTTTGTTATTTACACCACCTGTCCTCGTCTGTTGTTATTATTTGTATATTCTCCCATATATATGTATATATATATATATATATATGTCTCTGTTATAGAGTGCCCGGACGGTGTAGCGAATGGTTCATATTTTCTTCTGGAGGGAATGTGTGCCGCATGCTGGTGTCAGGCGCCCGCAGCTTCGGCCGGAATGACAGCTCCCCAACCAATGGCATCATGTGTCTCGTAAGTAACATTGAAACTCTACACAAGCAACAAGCTATCGTAAGTACGCACGCACTCTATCCTTTACATACAACGAAGGAGCGTCCATAACAGTCATAGACAAACTGAGGCCCGCGGGACATTCTAAATGGAACACCATGGCAAGCAAGAATAACCTTGAATTCTCTACATGTTCGGCTTGCCTGATGATGGGCCATGTGTCAGGCGGCCCGATTCTCTAAAAGTATGTCTATGCCTGATCTAGAAGGTCAAATGATCTGCTAGACATACCAGCCAAATCTCCTGAAATGCAACCTTAAAATCACATCATAGTGAAAAAAAAAAGGTATTGACGTATTGCATAATGTAGTCTTAAATATAAAAATAGACAGGATGGTCTCGACTGGAACGCTTTTGCCCGTAGGTTTTCTTCATCAAATATTTTTGGCGAATAAACATAATCTAAAGCAACAATCACACACACACAAACACGTGGTAACGAGAGAGCCTATATGTGCTCGCTCTCCTATCTAGAAATAGTAAGTAAATCAACCTCATACCTATGAAAAGGATTTGTTATGTGGTTAAGTAGTTTACGTCGGTATCTCGCTGTCCAGGGGTTCAGTCCCATTGCACGGCACGGAAAGCAAATACTTTCCTTCATAATCCTGGCCTGTTCAATGCCTTGTGAAAGTATGTAGGAGATGGATACTGTGAAAGTATGTAGGAGATGGATACTGAGCTTATGTGAGTGATTAAGTATATATCTTTCTTTCGGGGAGGGGATGTATGAGCGGGGTGGTCTTCATGATTAATTAGTCCTATGTACACGTCTGAAAAAGACACGGCCAGAGCTTGTCTCATTTTGATCAGAAGTCTCTCGTTCACATATATGTCTGAGAGAGGTTTAGATAACGACGACAAAAGCAACACCAACATTATCAACAATAACAACATAAACACCGACAACACTACCACCACCACCAACAACAACAACAACAACTACAGCAACTACACCAGTAACAACAATAGCAACAACTACTAATGAAGCCGCAGCTATGGCAATATGCTTCGCAGACAACTAAATTTCATGTTCCGTAATTATGTCATATTTCTAATACAGCAAAATCTTCG
>NC_142946.1:6579044-6581544 GCF_046866305.1 Octopus bimaculoides
TGGTCAGGGTCAATTACACCTCAACGACGTTTAAACCAAAGAGAGATTCGCGAATCCAAACAAACTCCAAACAGAATAAACAAACAAATAAACAACAGGTCATTTAAAGAACGTAAACAAAACATGGAACAAAGAACGAAATATAAAATACCTGTATTGTCTTAGAAAATATTGACTTTCATTGCATATCATATAATCTATTGTATCGTATGATATCATGTTATATCATATCCTATATCATATGATAACATTACATATCAAATCATATCATGTTATGTCATAACATAGATAAGATGATCATCATCATCATCGTCATCATCATCATCATCATCGTCGTTGTTGTCGTTATCATCATCATTGTCGTCGTCGTTGTCATCATCATCCTCATCAATATTATGCTTAGGGCGATCTCGAAAACAAAATGGCGGCCAATATTTAGTGACGATATTTTACGCTCGTTCAGTTATTGTTATACTTTTTACGTCCACACACACCCTCTCTCTCTATCTCTATCTCTCTCTCTCTCTCTCTCTCTCTCTCTCTCTTTCTCCCGCTTTCCCTCACTGTGTGTTTATCTATGTCTATCTATTATATATACATACATACACATACACATAACATGTATGTGTGTGTGTCTTTCTAACTGTTTGACAACTGGTGCTAGTTTGTTTACGTCCCGTAGTTTAGCAGTAGCTCACTGAAAGATACCGATATAATAAGTACCAGACATCAATAAAAAAAATTAGTACTCAGGTCGATTGTTTCAACTAAAATCTTTCAAGGTGGTACTGCAGCTTGGCCATGCACCAATAACTAAAACGGAAGATATATTTCGATCCTGAGACAACTCCAGTTGTCTCGACATAAAACATTGTTTATTGTCATCCCATCAGTGGACACAATTCTATCATGTGATATTCTTCGCTCCCACATCGTTTATTCGATTCATCCGAGGGGAGACATTATGAATTCTACCAGGTGGCGTTACATGTACATCGACTCATAATTGTGGATTTACTTTTTTTCGCCTGGGCACGCTTACTTTGGTATTGACGGTTCATTTTGCATCGTGGACAATTGAAGGTACAATTCGCCATTTTGCACTTCGGTTTGAGATAGTTGCAATGTTTTCTTCATTCGTTTATAAAGTTATTATCTACGCACATGATCATTATTCGTATTACGTTATAATAGATCCCCTTTTTTATTCACTCTCTCAATCAAATCCTCTCCCCAGCTGTGCGTTTCGGCTGGTGTTGTCACTGCTCCTTTTGCGTATCCGGGCGATCTCGTTATGTGCGTGTTTGTATGATTATAGAGATAGAGATAGAGAGAGAGACACACAGAGAGAGACAGAGACAGGGAGAGACAGAGAGACAGAGACAGAGACAGACAAACAGACAGACAGACAAATAGATAGACAGATGGACAGATAGACAGACAGAGACAGATAGATAGATAGATAGATAGATAGATAGATAGATAGATAGATAGAAAGAGAGAGAAACAGACAGACAAACTGACAGACAGACAGACAGACAAACAGACAGACATTTAGCAATATCTACGTGTGTAGCTCTCTACCTACGTGTTTATGTATTTACATACATTTATGTACAATATATAAATATATATATATGTATCCATACATATAGAGATATATAGGCATTATATATATATATATATATATATATATATATATATATATATATATATATGTATGTATGTATGTATATATACATTTATGTATATATGTATGGGTGTACATATACAGAGAGAGAGAGGGAGAGAGAGAGGAAGGAGACGAAGGGAAAATGAAAAAATCGATTATTTGAACCAATGGGACATATGATTGGAGAAAAGGATTTTACGTAATCCCCAAGTGTATAATGATTTATTGCATCCATTTTATCATAAGATTTAGGAAAGGATGATGATGGAAAAGAAGGCCGAAGAGGCGGAAGAGGAGGAAGAGAGTTGGGCCCTAAACATGACTAATTAAGAAAGAGGTGAGTAACCGCTATCCTCTCTCTAGCTGAACACAAAACGAGGGATATAATAAATCAATTCTTTTTTTTTCTTTTGCAAGGGTAACGCCGATAATGGTTAACTCGCAGAATCCTATAAAGATTTGAAGAGAAATCTGATGATGGCATAACAGATCAGATGGTATACTTTTAGTTTCCTTCCAAACTAATCGATATTCTATAAACCCGGTTCATCAGTTTGCATATATATATATATATATATATATATATATATGTGTGTGTGTGTGTGTGTGTGTGTGTGTGTGTGTGTGTGTGTGTGTGTGTGTGTGTGTGTGTGTGCGTGTGTGTGTGTGTGTGTGTGTGTGTGTGTGTGTGTGTGTGTGTATGTATATAGGCGCAGTCATGGCTGCCTGGTAAGAAGCTTGCTTACCAACCACATGGTTCTGGGTTCAGTTCCACTGCGTGGTACCTTGGCCAAGTGTCTTCTATTATATCCTCGGGCCGACCAAAGC
>NC_142946.1:6586544-6589044 GCF_046866305.1 Octopus bimaculoides
CATTAGAGAAATGGTATGCATCGTTGGACACGGTTAATTAAACACTGCTCGGAAACGTTGGTCGTGGGAAGAAAATTTACCAATAATGAATGGCGGCGTTGGTTATGGTGATGTTGATGATGATGATGGCGATCAATGTGATCTTGTATTCTCGAAATGGTTGTGGATCGGGTCGGCATGAAGTTGATAACATTTGGTAACGCTGCAAACAATTAGAAACGTCCTACTGATAATGGTGATGATGATGATGATGATGATGATGATGACGACGACGACAACGATGATGACGACGACGATGATGATGATGATGATGATGATGATGGTGGTGGTGGTGATGATGATGGTGATGATGATGATGATGATGATTATGATAATGATTATGACGATGATTATGACGATGACGATGAAGATGACGACGATGATGATGACGATGATGGTGATTATTGGCTTTCATGGCTTCTGATCTTAACTGACTGGAAGTGTTACCAGTTACATGTTTTGTCTTGGTATAAAAAAGTGGGTTACAGAAAATATTCTGCTCAATACCACTGGTTTGCTTGTCGGTTGTTTGACCTTAACCAGTTCAGGATGTCCCTAGGTAGCTGACGACATGTGCATCTCTGATCATGAGCAGAAGTAGTGGGAGAGCACCATAGCCATGTGTTGAGAGGAATTCTTTGGGGTTTGAATAATTCAAATTCGGAAACATTAGTGTTTCGTTCAACACCCTTAAAACAACCCTTATTCTGGGACCTTTGAGCGGGATGGGCTACTCTACCTGAAGAAAATTCTAACTGGGTCCCACCTGCAAGGTCATGCGCTATTTATCTTGATATGAGATCACCATGTCGCGCACATATGGTTGAGATGTATGTGCCTGGTGTACCATTATCAGACAAGTAGTCATGATGGGTATGCAGGGTTTCGTATATTTGTACCCCAGTGTCACTTTGAGGCGTCCACTGCTGTCTCACTCAATAATAATAATAATAATAATAATAATAATAATAATAATAATAATAATAATAATAATAATAATAATAATAATAATAATAATAATAATAATGATGATGATGATGTCTATTGTCACAAATGCGACATATAGGGTATGTCACATATCATATTACAAAGGCGAATTACAACACAGTGGAAGTTGTACGTTGAGGGTGGAAACATGCATAAAAAAGAAAAAGAAAATAAAACAAGAATAGCATTATAAGGATTTAAATGGTGTTTATAAAGAACTTAAATAAACAGTTCGATACAAGACATTGTCAGAAAGATTTACATGGCGAAAATCTAATTAGCTACAAGATATCTCAAGCGTCAAAAACGTTTTCGTGTTTTCGTTCCAACTGCACGACATGTGTGTGCGTGAAATACAAGTAAATGTTTGTATGGATGTGGACGTATATATATATATATATATGTGTGTGTGTGTGTGTGTGTGTGTGTGTGTGTGTGTGTGTATATGTATATGAGTATACATATGCATGTGTGAGTGTTGCTTCCAGTTTATTTGTGTATATATACCCATATATATATATATATATATATATATATATATATATATATATATATATATACATTAACAGAAAGATAAATAGATTGATTGATTAAGAGGCAGATATATACGTTCACAGATCTGTGTTTATGTATGTATGTATGTATGTATGTATGTATGTATGTATGTATGTATGTATGTATGTATGTATGTACGTATGTATGCTTCGGTTTGTATATTCTTTTATTCAATTTATTATTTTCTTTTGTTATATTTCTTTTATCAAATTTTTATTTTATTTCAATTTCTCGCAACCAATTATCATGAAATATAAATAACAAAATGGCGGAATTGTCAATCTGTCATATTCTTTCAAACAACCGCAAAGAAAATGGTCGGATACTTGTTTTGTCTTCTTTAAAAAAATACATAAAAGCAGCTTGAAAATATACACCAAATAACGTATGCACACTCTTTTAAATACACACAAAACATATATATATATATATATATATATATATATATATATATATATATATATATATATATATATATATATATACATATATTAATATGCATATATTAATCCAAATATACTCACGAGAAATATATATATATATATATATATATATATATATATATATATATATATATATATATATATATATATATATATATATGTATATATCTTATTTACTATACACACACGCACACACACACTCACACTAAACATCATTCTGGATGCATCATTCTTAAACATCATTCTCGAACACGTTCCGACAAAATATCGGTTGTGACGTGTGAAGAAATACCGGCTGGCGATAATGACTGCAGCGGCCATCATGACTGACCTTACTTAAAATGGCGGAAAACGCTTTAGACATAAACACATCAGACATATTGACGGCATGACAGGTTTTTTTTAGCTTTTTTTTTTCTTGTTTGTCTTGTTTTTTGTTTCTTGTTTTGTTTTGCTTCGGGGAATTTTTCTGGATT